>NC_142364.1:14216333-14218833 GCF_059441175.1 Urocampus carinirostris
TTTTTGACCAGCGACTTTTGAAAAACTGATTAAATGACGTCTGCTTTTTAGATAGATAGATAGAGAGAGAGAGAGAGAGATAGATAGATAGATAGATAGATAGATAGATAGATAGATAGATAGATAGATAGATAGATAGATAGATAGATAGATAGATAGATAGATAGATAGATAGACAGATAGATAGATAGATAGATAGATAGATAGATAGATAGATAGATAGATAGATAGATAGATAGATAGATAGATAGATAGATAGATAGATAGATAGATAGATAGATAGATAGATAGATAGATAGATGATAGACAGGGTTGGGTAGGGTTACTTCAACTGGATTACTCTCAATTACTTTTGGATTACTCCAATACCAAATATGCTAATAAACAGGGTAGGGTAGGGTTACTTTAACTGGATTACTTTCAATTACTTTTGGATTACTCCAAATACCAAATATGCTAATAAAAGACAAAAGAAACTAAATATGAATAAAATTATGACTCAAAACACGTGGTAAGCTTTCTCTCCTGGCTTTGATCTCTTTGATCTCCGGCAAAACTAACATCAAATCTGACAGAAACAAAATGAAAATAAATCCAAACAGCTTGCCAACATCATTTTTGTCGTTCCATGTATTCTGTTACTCCCCAAGCCTTTAGTAATTGTATTCATATTTAGTTTCTTTTGTCTTTTATTAGCATATTTGGTATTGGAGTAATCCAAAAGTAATTGAAAGTAACCCAGTTAAAGTAACCCTACCCAACCCTGTGGGTTAGATCATGTCTCATCTAACATTTAGAACTAAAAAAAGACTGTATTTTATGTTACATATGTTCTATTGTCCTGTTTATTGTTCATGTTTCCTTGATTTGACCATTCATCAAATCTAGAAAATGTCCAGCAGTTTTTCTTCCTTAGATACCCGTTATGCACGAGTGCGCATCATGCACGAGTGCGCGTCATGCTCAAGTGCTGACTCTACATACGGTATATCGTTTTTAACTGAAGAGCATTCGATGGTAACGGTACTCCACCCGTCCCTCCATTTTTTTCCCAGTAGATGTTGCTCGTAACCACATATGCGGCACACCGCCAACATTCAAAGCCCGACTCCCTTGTCGTCAGCAGCGCTCGCAAAGCCCGAGGACATCGGCACTTGACGTAAAACCCGCTCAGAAGCGAGCGAGGATCCAGTCTGGCGTCTTGGCATGTTCTATTCTCCAGAAAGAGCTTCTCTCCTTTTTACTTTCTCAACGCAGCGTTCCCGTAGCTGTCAAACATGGCGGCTCGTTATGGCGCACCCCCCTCACTCCGCATCTTCTCGGAGGAGTTCACACCAGAACTCTCCCGGTCTTGTGGAACTTAAATATTGCTGAGGTGTCATTTTTTTTTACCCACCCGATCTTATATGTGAGAGGGCTGAATAATGCACATGCGTTATATTTTCTCGTTTCTTAGTCCAGGGAAGGCGTTGCTAAAAAATGCATCGGAAAGGAAGAACGTGTTGGCGGAGTGGGGTGATTTTTCCCTCCCTAGCTATATTTGCGCTATATTTGCGCTTCAGTTGTCGCTGGTTCACTTCTTAATTGTCTTTATTCGTCACAAACCGGGTCAGGAAACATGAATGAGAACCCAATCGCGTAACGTTACTCACAATATATTGGGGAGAAGAGAAATGCGCGCGCACTCGATCCGGGGATCGATGGTCGCGGAAGTAGATTGAAATCAAACAAAACGGGCCAAAAAATAAAACAGGATCAAAACACTGGCAAAAATGGAGATTCAAAGGACTTGGAATAACACACAGAAGTTTCGCAGACGCTCTGACACCAGGCAACTTGCAAGACCGCGTTTAAGTAGTCCGGCAGCAATCTGTCAATGCGTTTCAGCTGGTATCAGTGGGTGGGGCCAATTGGGCGCCGTGGCAACCGTGACAGAACCTGGTGCCACACGGAGGGGACCAGTTGAGTGCCATGGCAACCATGACCTTGTCATTGATATCAATGTATCATGCATTGTGTTCTGAGCAGACGGCACTCGGCAAATGCTATCACAGGGGGGTCAGGTTAGGGACGGCTTTGTGTGTTGGGTGGGCGGGATCGTTTATGTGCGTGACCGTGATAGGCTGTTGTATACTACGGGGTGGGAGCACAATTGGCCACCACAACATATGGCGAAGCATGGCGACAACCAGTAGCTTTAGGCTGGTTACATTGAAAATCAATTAATCAATTGAATCTTACTGAGGAAAGTCAGAAGAGTATGAATAATTGGTAAATGTAAATGTAAATGGTCTGCATTTATAGAGCGCTTTTCAAGTCAAGCGCTTTACAATGTGCTTCACACTTTTCCCTTTTATATACTAACTAACCGATACCAGTGTCAGTGTCAATTTTCGGAGGCATTAGGGATTCAGTGTCTTGCCCAAAGACACTTCCACACATAACACGGAGGAGCAGGGAATCGAACCTGAGACCTCTTGATCCCAAGACGAGCGCTCTG
>NC_142364.1:14223833-14268833 GCF_059441175.1 Urocampus carinirostris
TTTTCCGCACTATAAGGCGCACCGGGTTATAGGGCGCACCCCCAAAAAATAGTTTTTGGTCCTACTTTTGACATACATAAGACGCACCGGATTATAAGGCGCTACAATGGGAACGTGGACAAAACAGTCAGATAGTTCAGTCCAACTTATTACCCCCTTAACATTCCCAAAGCTTGCAAAGAAGCAAATACGTGTCGTAGAAACGTGCGGATGCGGTGTCCGTACGATGTCACTCAAATGCATCGTTCCATCATTCGGAAGGTTAAAGTCTTGGGATTCAAGAAATGCCAACCATTCCTTAGTTTCTATTTTCTTTTTCGCTCGCAACTTTACTGTGCACATGACAATAAACACTTGGAATTGAGTTTAATTTAAAAATAGACACTCCATTCCATCCATTATCTGCACCGCTTATCACAGAAACATCGAGTTCAGTCTGAAACAAGATACAGGGATAATATATAGCCAGAGTAGCTCACCGAAGTCGTTGTGTTCATAATAATGTGCAGCCATGGTCCTCTCATATCCGTGAGTTTAGTAAATCCAGGAGAATAAAATATTTACAAATACAGAATAGTAAAAAATGCTTTCTGTATGCCGTCCACCACGTGCTGTACACACAACTTTTTCGGCCAATTGCAGGCTTTGTATTGCCGTTTAAGCCAATGGCAGCCTGTAAATGATAAAAAGGATCCGCCCCTTGACCTCCAAATAACTTTAGCCAATAGTGATCGATTCAACTGATGATTGACACATCTTTTTCGGCCAATTGCAGGCTTTGTTTTGCCGTTCAAGCCAATGCCAGCCTGTAAATGATAAAAAGGATCCTCCCCTTGACCTCCGAATAACTTTAGCCAATAGTGATCGATTCAAATGATGATTGACACATTGGTTAGCCAATGAAACGCCGGTAAATAAATCCCAGCATACACCGCGGACTACTTGGCGTTCGGGGGAAAATCGAGTCGGTGGCTGCAAGTTAGTTGGAAAACTATTAAATATTGAACCATAAATAAGGCGCACTGTATTATAAGGCGCATGGTCAGCTTTCGAAAAAAAATAAAGGCTTTTAGGTGCGCCTTACAGTGCGGAAAATACGGTAAATGGAAAATCGAGAATTCACATTCAAATCTGTCAAGAGAAACAAGTTCAGGACATATTTTTGACGTATTTAGTTGTTTATTGAAGGGAAGTTAAGTTGAGTTAATGACATAAGAAAAATGTGAGGAATAGTCAATGAATTTAAACTTAACTTACCTCTTTGCCTTTTAGGGGGCGGCAATGGCTCAGGAGGTAGAGCGCTCGTCTTGGGATCAAGAGCTCGCAGTTCGAATCCCGGCTCCTCCGTGTTACATGTCGAAGTGTCCTTGGGTAAGACACTGAACCCCTAATGCCCCCAATAAGAAGAAAAGCACTATATAAATGCAGATCATTTCATTTCACAGTTAACTCATTGCCAGTTTACTTAAATACAAAACATATGATTGACATCCAGAGCTGTTAATGGAACTAAATTCAGAACTGATTTTCAACATATGTTTGCAGAACTCCTGGTCCACCAACACCATGGCTCGGTTGGGGAAGGCTCAGCAGCGCGTCCACTTCTTAATGGTTCTCAGGTGGAACAACCTGGAACAGAAGGTGCTGGTGTCCTTCTACAAAGCCACAGTGGAGAGTATTCTGACATACGGCATACCCGTGTGGTAAGCTGCGAGCATGCTAGCAGACAGGAAAAACATACAGAGTAATCAACACAGCACAAAAGATCACTGGCTGCTCTCTTCTCAGTCTGGAGGACTCCGGGCGGATCTTGCCCACTTCGACAACAAGGACCTTTTTAACCACTGCAGGGACTTCAACCCCAGTGATATGAGCCCACCTCAGAGTTAAACTCCCATTCCCGAGTTGATGCCTCAGTTACTGCCGAAGCCAAATTCTGCTTGGCCAGTCGGTACCTGTTAGCTGTTCCAGAATCCCACAGGTCATGAGGGCCCGATAAAACTCATTCTTCAGCCTGATGGTATCCGTTACCGCCGGTAATCACCGGGTCTGAGGGTTACCACAATGGCAGGCACCAACTTCTTTACATAGGGCATGGTCCACTCAGACTTAATCTCCTAAAAGGCAAGTTTTGTAGCTTTTGGCTAAGCACCTGACCCCATTGTCCTCTCCCACAGGCTTTAAGCCCATAGAAAGGGGGACCCACGTCGTCCCATTGGGCTAAGCCAGGCTGGAAATGTTTAAAAAAAGCACCAGGGAGCCACTAGGGCATGTATAAGAGCTGAGTGGCTCCAGAAGTGCTAGATGCCGACCCTCAGGCTAGGTCTTGGTCACATTGAGTCTGTAGTTTCTATTCTTCCTTGAGCTTTATATGACCCATTTTTGGTCTCAGTTTCTCCATCCATCCATCCATCCATCCATTATCTTCCGCTTATCCGGGGTCAGGTCGCGGCGGCAGCAGCCTTAACAGGGAAGCCCAGACCTTCCTATCCCCAGCCCATTCTTCCAGCTCATCCGACAGGATCCCGAAGTGTTCCGAGGCCAGCCTAGAGACATAGTCCTGGGTCGTTACCGGGACCTCCTGCCAGGGGGACATGCCCGGAACACCTCCAGAGGGAGGCGTCCAGGAGGCATCCTCATCACTTAGCCACCTCAACTAGCTCTTCTCAATGCCGAGGAGCAGTGGCTCTACACTCCCTCCCTGGTGACCTTATCCCTAAGGGTTCTTTCGGTCATAACCTACAGTCAATGACCATAGGTGAAGGTAGGAACGTAGATCGACCGGTAAATCGAGCGCTTTGCCTTTCGGCTCAACGGCCTCTTCACCACGAAGGACCCGTACAGGGTCCTTCTGACGGCACCGACCTGTTTGTCGATCTCCCGTTCCAACCTACCCTCACTCTTTCACGAGTGCAGTTTCTCTTTAAGAAAAATGTAAATATAAAAAATAGAAATATTTAACCCACCAATCCCCCCCCAAAATGCCTCAACATTCCATACAATCAATATAATTTCCTGAGAACACCCTGGCGAAAGCTTGCCCTTTTGCTAGTCTTACCCTGACTCACTAATCATAACATAATGATTGCCAATAATAAAACGTATGAAAGTTGTCGCTCGACTTAAGACTCTCCCGCTACAGTGGATTACTTGTACCATGGACTGTTATTGCAACACAACAAATGGAAAGGTCACCTATGGCGAGCAGGAGGAGAAGCAATACATGCGCTTCGACTCTCCGGCTTTTTAAATGAGATTTCATTAGGCGTGTAATGGCATCAGGAATGTTAATAAAGAAGCTTAATTACTAGACGGGAGGTGCGCGGGAGGTTTCAGACGCACGACAGGTGACTGGCTGCCGCTGCCCTTGGGGAAATTTTCCTGACACGCCGGTAAGCATCGTCTCCTTTTGCCCGGCGAGGAGAACAAGACGCAGAAGGCAATTTTTTGTGCGGTCACAGACTTGGATAAGGGCAATATTTTTCGCTATGTTTTCTGATGACTGGGTAACTTGGACCCAAAACTCTGTAAAAACCATAACAGACGAATAGATCAGTATAGTGAATAGTGTGAACGTACACCTATAGGCTCACTTCCACTCCGTACTCTAATTCCGTAAGTAAAGGTTTGAAGGGAACAGTAGGATCCGTTCTCAAGCACTGCAGAAAAAAGGAAAGAAAGACAGAGAACGAGATATGAGATAGCTGATAGACGGACAGACAGACAGACAGACAGACAGACAAACTCGAAGTATTTTTTCTTTAAAAATACCTTTTTAAATATATGTTTTGTCTGATATCCATTCTTGCAAAACAACTATTGAAAGGTGTTAATTAAGATGATTAAAAATGCATTTTTATAGGAGAATAACAAGTTCGAATAGAATAAAATGACATAAACAAAATTTAAAATCAGCAAAATTATCTGCCAGTCCTACAAACCAATCATATCTTCATTAATTTTTATATTTGATATATTTAGTTTTTATTTAATTTACATTAATTTATTTGAATTCATAAAAAATATATATTTACAATAAGAAACATTTCAGTGGGTTTGGATTGTTTGTTTATTTTTAATATATATTTTATTCATATTTAATGATGCATAATCATGGTTGGGTAGAGTTACTTTAACTTGATTACTTTCAATTACTTTTGGAATACTCCAATACCAAATATTCTAATAAAAGGCAAAATAAACTAAATATGAATAAAATTATGACTCACAACACGTGGTAAGCTTTCTCTCCTGGCTTTGATCTCTTTGATCTCCGGCAAAACTAACATCAAATGCGACAGAAACGAAATGAAAATAAATCCAAACAGCTTGCCGACATCATTTTTGCCGTTCCATGTGTTCCGTTACTCCCCAAGCCTGCACAAAATTTAGTATTTTTATTCATATTTAGTTTCTTTTGTCTTTTATTAGCATATTTGGTATTAAAGTAATCCAAAAGTAATTCAAAGTAATCAAGTCAAAGTAACCCTACACAACCTTGTGTATAATTAGAAGAAATGACAATTAACAGTGGAAAAAAATAATTAATTAATCAATTATCTGCCAGTCTCACAGTATATTTTTTTTCTAATTCTTATTTTATTTTATTTGTTTTACTTTTTATTTCTGCATTTATTCATTTTGCAATGGCTTGCGCTCATACGGGTGCTGGAGCTAGTATTAAGCAGTGGGCAAGGGTCACCCTGGACTGTGTTTATCTATTAAATTATTATTCATGTATTTATTATTTTATTTATTGTATTCATATTATTCATTTATTCGTTCTCATTTATTGCAGTGAGTTATAATACCTGCAGCATTTGAGTCAATTCTAGCAACAATCAAATTTATCAGTTTTTAACACTCTTCTCTGTGTTATTAGAAATGTAAAAAGAATGTATTTTTTATCGCGTTTAAGCGAGCTGCTGTTTTCGTTTCCTCAATGAGATCCAAACGACAGCGTTCGGTCAATTTTGCAGCGGCTTTAATTCAATTCCCTTCCCCAGCGAGAACGCCGACCGCTTTCCTTTCGCCTTCGCGACATCAGAGTCGACGACCGAACATTCGTCAGGCGTCATGAGCGCAAACGTAGCTGACATCTGGATATCATATAGGACAAAAGCCGGATTGCCATAGCCCAATTTTGTTTGGTGCGTTGCGTTTGGCAAATCAATTTGTGGCGTGACAGCTCTCCCCATCCCGCCGTGCTCAAGCTCATTTTGTTTGCTAATGAAAATAAAATTGGCAGCTCCAGTCAGAGGACCGTAAATTACACGCAGATATTGGCCGTCGTAAATAGACCGGGCCTAGTAGACCCGCCGCTGGATGACGGCTTGGAGGATGCGAAGCTTTGATAGATTAACTCGTTCCATGTCATAATGTATAAATGGCTTTGCAGAAGATTGTCACTGTCTTCCAAAACCTGAAAATACATTTTATCTTAAAAAAACTATTCTAAAGCGGGGCCGAACGGCAGCAGAGTGGTTAGCGCATCCACGGCACAGTTCCGAGATCAAATCCAGCTACCAGCCCTCTTGTGCGGAGTTTGCATGTTCTCCCCGTGCTCGCGTGGGTTCCCTCCGGGCACTGTGTATGCTCTGAGTATTATTATCAGGATCGGAAGGCGACTCAGGAAGCATCGGGAGAGAAGGCTGCAGGTCCCAGCTACTCCGGCTAGGCTATGTAACAACTCTCTTAAAGCACCCCTGCATAAAATGATGACTCACAACACGTGGTAAGCTTTCTCTCCTGGCTTTGATCTCTTTGATCTCGGGCAAAACTACCGTATTTTCCGCACTAGGGGGCACCGGGTTATAGGGCGCACCCCCAAAAAATAGTTTTTGGTCCTATATCTTCCATAGATAAGGCGCACCGGATTATAAGGCGCTACAATGGGAACGTCGACAAAACAGTCAGATGATTCAGTCCAACTGATTACCCCCTTAACATTCCAAAGCTTGCAAAGAAGCAAATACGTGTCGTAGACACGTGCGGATGCGGTGTCGGTACGATGTCACTTAAATGCGTCATTTCAAATATCATTCGGAAGGTTGAAGTCTTGGGATTCAAGAAATGCCAACCATTCCTTAGTTTCTATTTTATTTTTCGCTCGCAACTTTACTGTGCATATGACAATAAACACTTGGAATTGAGTTGAATTCACTCACCTCATCACAGCAACATTAAGATCGTTCTAAAACAAGATACCGGGAAAATATAAAGCCGCATAGCTCACCTAAGTTCTCACGTTCAATAATGATACGCAACCATGGTCTTCCTACAACTGTGAGTGTAGTAAATCCAGGAGAGTAAAATATTTACAAATACAGACTAATGAAACGTGTTTCTTTATGGCGTAGTTTAGCAAGCTTGCTATTCAGTCATCTTTTTCTGCCAATTGCAGGGTTTGTTTTGGCCCTCGAGCCTATCCGAGGCTCCAAATAACTTCAGCCAATAGCGATCGATTTAACTGATGATTGACACATCTTTTTCGGCCAATTGCAGGGTTTGTTTCGGCCCTCTAGCCTATCCGAGGCTCCGAATAACTTCAGCCAATAGCGATCGATTTACTGATGATTGACACATCTTTTTCGGCCAATTGCAGGGTTTGTTTCGGCCCTCTAGCCTATCCGAGCCTCCGAATAACTTCAGCCAATAGCGGTCGATTTAACTGATGATTGACACATTGGTTAGCCAATGAAACGCCGGTATATAAATCCCAGCATACACCGCGGACTACTCCACGTTCGGGGGAAAATCGAGTCGGCGGCTGTTGCGTAAGTTGCGAGACCTTGCGATTTAATATTGAGCCATATATAAGGCGCACTGTATTATAAGGCGCATGGTCAGCTTTTGAAAAAAAATAAGACTTTCAGGTGCGCCTTATAGTGCGGAAAATACGGTAACCCTACCCAACCCTGATCGGTATAGGGGTGAAACCCCAACCTTTTGAGGAGCCATCCAAAACCATGTGATATGATTACAAACATCCATACTTAAGATAATATGTGTGTATGTTTTGTGTGTTTTATTCGAACATAGTGTGTTTTTTTAAAGGAATGAATCACTTTTACATCACCAGGGGTTTGCTATATAAAACACACAGTAGCTCAAGGGGTCTTCAGGAATAGGTACCACTTTTTTCTTTCGCATACCTATTCCGGGGAAACGATCAAAAGGCCTCACCTTACTCCTCCCTCTTTGACCTTCTCTCCAAACGACGCCGAGGCTGGAATAAAAAGAGCAATTTATCAGAGTTAGTAGCACGTGGCAGGGTACTGTGAACCCTACCGCCGGACTCTGTTATTGTGCATCTCGCAATACATCGTCCATTTGAGAGCGAGCGTTCGCGCAGCCTTTCTGTTTTCTGACTTTAAACTTTTCTTTCTTATCTTTATATTGCATTATCCAGTCGAGTTTTGGGGTTTAACTGTTATTTCTGTTAAGATCAGCCACATCAGCCTAATGGCTTTCCTCAAAGGGAGGGCATGGTGTAACTTCCAAATGTAACTAAATATAATTGGTTTAGCAAATACATGTAATTACTCCTTTGTGTAAAGTAAATCTGATTTTTAATCCGTTTGCATCAAAGAAATCACTGCATATCTATAATACATTATAAATTAGGTAGCACTATACACAACAGGAGTCTCAATCTCGCAGGGTGACAGTTTGAGGCCCCAGTCCCAAAATAAAAGTCTGAGGGGACAGTGTGTATTATGAAGCACCTACTGGCGGGCAAATATAATTAAAAAAATACTGATTTAAAAAAACAAACAGAAATACATGAAGTATGAAATAAATGTAAAATACTCATAGGTAGATAAATGTGTATTATTTTTACATAACGTAGCCCCTGAAACAAAAAAAATGTCTTTATTTCCTTGATTTCACCTATTTTGCTCTTCTTTTTCTTTCCTTTTTCTTTTTTACTTTCTTCTGCATTATTAGTTTTGTTTTTCTTTACATATTTTTCTTTCTTTTTTTATCCCCCCATTTCTGTCTTTTTATTTTCCTTTCACCCCTTTTTTGTTTTCTTCTTCTGCAAAAAGCTTGGCAAAAAAAAAAAGAAAAATGTTACGGTTTGGTCACTTTAAGTCTCCGTAGCTTGTCCTCTTTACACACTGTCTCTTTGATATAAGTGCAGCCCATGCAAATGATGGATTGATTTAGAACTGATTTATTTGTAGTTTATAGTTTTTTTTTTTTTCATTTTAAATGGGATGGATTTTTTTTTTTAATCAGAAGTTTTCTTGTGGAAAACCTAATTTGGCAAAACCTGTAGCCAGACATTAACTCTGGGCGGCCCTCAATTCAATTGGGTTTGAAACCCTTGAGATTCAAGATTTGAGATGTCTTATGAGAAAAATGTTTCAGGACATACGAGGGAGTTTTAAGAATTTCCAGACACTACCACTAAAAACAGAGGCTTTAAAGTCTTTTTATCATGATATTTCTATAATCAGGGCACCACGGCGGCAAAGTGGTAAGCGCGTGTGCGGCACAGTTCTAAAGTCTTGGGAACCTCCTGTGTGGGTTCAAATCCAGCTACCAGACTAACTGTGCGGAGTTTGTATGTTCTCCCCGTGCTTGCATGGGTTTCCTCCGGGCACTCCGGTTTCCTCCCACATTCCAAAGACATGCATTTCAGGTGGATTGGCCTGTCCAAATTGTCCCTAGGTGTGATTGAGCGAGCGTGTGTTCTGTCCCTGTGTGTCCTGCGATTGGCTGGCAACCAGTTCAGGGTGTCCCCTGCCCACGGCCCGATGATTGCTGGGATATGCTCCAGCACCCCCGCGACCCTACTGAGGATAATAGATTTCTATAATCATCTCATTAATCTCATTATTGTATTATGATGTTCAATCACTATTTGATTTTGTTTTTTGTGATCGGATGGGTTGGCTTAGATGCTTTTGCGAGGCCAGGACGGATGAAATGTTTTACAGTTATTTCGAAATGGGAAAATTCGCTCAAGATACGTGCAAGTGAAGTTCGAAGTATGATCCGAGAACAAATTCATCTCGTATATTGAGGTATCCGTGCGTAACTAAATCCAAGTTATACAAATTTCTACATTACCGCTAGAGACCATGGTTTTAAAGTCATTTTATCATCATCGTATGTATCTTGCTGAATTATTATGTTCAATTCCAATTCGATTATGTTTTTAGTAATCAGACAATGTGTTTTAAAGCTATTTAGGGTTCATTTTTATGCTTTTGGTGGTTCAGGAACGAATCAAATGTTTTTTTGTTTTTTCGTCATGGGAAACCTCGCTCAAAATATGCACCATTCAAGTTAAGAGCATGCCCTTGGATCCAATGTATCTCACTTATCGAGGCATCACTGTATAAGCAGATCAAAGTTATAACACGGTTTCTGCTACTTCATTCATCCTGAAGGCAACACACAAGCAAGTAGATGTTTTTTTATATACTTTAATACAACTCAAGTAAATACAATTAAAGCTCTTAATTCAATCAACATAAAATGTAGGATATCCAAAATACTCACACCCAAAAATAAATCAAAAAATAAATAAAAAACTGATAAGAATTTCTACATTACCAAGGCGTTATGGTCATTCTCTTATCATTTGATTCATCTTATTATGGCAGGGGTCTCGAAACTTTTTCAAGCTGAGAGCTACTTATTGTTATTATTTAGGGGCTGAGTGGTTAGTGTGTCCACGGCACATTTCTCAAGGTCATAGGATCAGATCCAGCTACCAGCCTTCCTGTGCGGAGTTTGCATGTTCTCTCCGTGTTTGCGTGGGTTCCCTCCGGGCACTCCGGCTGGCTGGTAACCAGTACAGGGCTTACCCTGCCTATAGCTGGGATGGGCTCCAGCACCCCTGCGACCCTACTGAGGACAATGGATGGATGGATATACATTTCCATTTTTTTTCCAGTATATAAGGCAGACTTGATTATAAAACACATTTTAAGTATCTGGCCAATTTGGGGTTTTTAAATGTGCCTTATAGTCAGAAATATGTAGTGTTTTTGTATATAAGAGGTATATAATGTTGTAGTTTACTGGTGGACCCAAACACAGGAAGCAGGAAACGTAAACATGCTCAAAAACAGATGGGATTTAATAACAAAACCATTCACAAAGAAACAAACAGACAGTAAAATTGCCTGAATCAAAAACAAACCTCAGAAATCAGGAAAAAAGTGATGATGGAAAATGAAAATGACTCGACAATTGTGCAAATCACAATGTGCTTTTGCAGGGTGCAGAATATTTGGGCACGGGTGTCCTTGCACATTTGCTCTCTGCACTATTGTACTTACAGCGTTATTGTTACAGTGTTAATGTTACTGTTTACCTGACTTGTTAACCTGACTGCCCATTTTGCACATCCGGTTAGCTACTCCTCTTGCACTATCGGCACTATGGTAAAATACTATACGTAGCCATAATACAATACAACTTTTACTTATATCTGTACATTCAAGGAAACTGTGCGGGTCAGATGTATCGACATTTCGTTCTGTATACACGTGTACTAGAATGACAATAAAGTAGATCTGAATCTGAATCTGAATCTGAATCTGTGCCCAGTTCAAACCCCAGTTGGGGCTCTCTGGTGGTTGGAGAAATTAAGACACCCTAACATATAATGTATAATTACCGTAAATTCCGGACTATAAGCCGCTACTTTTTTCCCAAACGTTCAACCCTGCGGCTTATTCAGTGATGCGGCCAATTCATGTAATTTTTCTAACAGCCGCCAGCGGCGCTCGAGTACAAAAGGTAAGGTTTAGACCGGTGGAATATATGCGCCGAGGAATACTGCAACTTCTTAAGCTTGTGCACAAATTAATTTAGCGTAGAAATATCCTCACCATGAGCAGCACGGCGGCGCAGTGGTTAGCGCGTGTGCGGCACAGTTCTGAGGTCGTGGGAACCTCCTGAGTAGGTTCAAATCCAGCTCCCGGCCTTACTGTGCGGAGTTTGTATGTTCTCCCCGTGCTTGCGTGGGTTTCCTCCGGGCACTCCGGTTTCCTCCCACATTCCAAAAACATGCATTTCAGTTGAATTGGCCGGTCCAAATTGTCCCTAGGTGTGACTGAGCGAGTGAGTTGTCTGTCCCCGTGTGCCCTGCGATTGGCTGGCAACCAGTCCAGGGTGTCCCCTGCCCACTGCCCCATGATTGCTGGGATGGGCTCCAGCATCCCCGCGACCCTACTGAGGATAAGCGGTGCAGCTGATGAGATGAGATGAGATATCCTCACCATGCAAATTGCAAAAAGAAAGGCACATGACGCAGTTTACAAGCTAAATGCAATCGAGCAGTCCGATAAAGAAGGAAACAGAGCTACCACACGTAATCTTTACTTTGTGAGCGTGTGGCTCGCGTGTTTTTGATTAAGGGGGCGTGGGGCGATGTCTACATGACATAATCTCTTTCCCAAAAAATACGAGTACGATATGTTATTTTAAAAGAGCAGTTTGTTGTGTTGCGAGCGTGTTGCTAGTAGCGTTTTGCTACCCTTCACAGGCACGGTTTGGGATGAAGTTATAATATTATTATTATTAAAGCTTTGAAAACTCTCTCGGTGTACCGTCTTTCTTTGTAAATATGTGTAACCATGTATAATATGTATTTGCAACTGTATATTTTTGTAAGGTATTTATTTTAGAGACTTATTCTGATATGTTTTCCACGGGCGAATCAAAAAGAGGGGCCGAGCAAACGCTGGCTGACGGGAAGTGGGGTAAAGGTGAGTGAGACCTGTTGTCACAGCGGATAATAGTGGATATATATTTTTCCCGCCCTTACCTTTGGAAATATACATTTTTTTTCCTTGGATTATTTTCAACGGGACACGGATTTTGCAGGTCCGCTCCAAATCTTAAGTACCGGTTTCATTTTCCGTTCATTTTGCCGGCTAAAGTTTTTGGACTGTGTACTTTAAATTCAGTTACGGGCTTGAGCTAAATTTGTGGATGTGTTACATGTTTTGATGTGGGCGCATGCGGCTTATATACAGGTGCGGCTTGTGTAAGTATGTTGGAATATTTATTCATACGTTATTCTATCTTAGTATTTTTAACCCCATGATTAAGTCAGTGTGTGTGTTTGCAGTGTAAACAGGACATGGGGAAGGAACTATTGATTGCTTTTGTTTTAAGTCTCTCACGTCCTGATAAAGAGGAATAATCAGCATGAGTCAACAACCCTTGTACCCTCAGACTAAAATCACATGTTTCTGTATAAACAAAATAACTGGTCTCAAATGATTTTGTCACTCCCCCTCCCTTTAGCAGAAGAGACCTTATGTAAACTAGGGCGTTCCGAACACAATGAAAAGGCAAGGAGAAGGAGACTTTTTCAGAGTGTCTAGTAGACTGCAATAGGCAGACTATGGTAATTTCTCCTTGCAAGTAAGAAAAGTAATATTCACGTTCTCTGTGTCTTTTTTGTATACAGGTTTTTGTTTACATCTGTTGGGTTATACCTGACAAAGTACAAAAACGGTTGTCCTCTTTAAATGTGGTGGGTGCGGCTTATAATCAGGTGCGCGCTATAGTCCGGAATTTACGGTAGTTGTATTCAATGCATGAAGACACCAAATATATGCCGACTTTTGCAATTAGGACTATTTTTTTAGAAGAACAAGGCACTTTTCTACGTCATTCGTTAAAGCATGCATTTTATCTTTTGATATCTTGACAGCGTATACCCGAGGGTCGTTATCAACACCGTCAGTGGTAATCAAGAAAGACATAAGCGAGAAAAGGAGGCACGCGTGCGAATTGAATCCCAAGATATTCATCCATCAAAGTCATTTAGTGGAAAAAGGCGCCAAACGGGACCGCCGCGTATAGATTTTATGCCATTGTAGCAGGAAAGCGGCTAATGAATCTCAATGACTCGCAATTACCGCCTGTGTAGTTACACACAACACCAGCGTGGGCTGAGACTGTCGTGTCATGGCGGCTTCCAAAGACACGGCGTACCCTGAGGGTGGCAGCCACCATTGATTCCGCTCCCAGCAGTGTCTTTATTAGAACTTTTTTTAGCAGCATAGCCGGATAGCAACTAGCCGCAACGTAAACACATGCCGCCATGTTGGAACCGGAAACATAATAACCATGGAAAGGAAGTTTTGGATTGACAAGAATGACAAGAAAGAACTTACATGTGAAGCGTACAGTTCCAGTACCCGAGTAATATTGACCCTATACTAAACGTGATTGTCATTGTCGACTTCAGGAAAAACCAGCCCAACCATGCCCCACTTTTCATCAACAACAAGGCTGTGGAGGTTGTCAGCAGCATCAAGTTCCTAGGGGTGCACATCACAAACAAACTCACCTGGTCCGTGAACACTGCATCACTGGTTAAGAGGGCACAGCAGCGCCTGTACTTCCTGCGGAGGATGAGGAGAGCCCACCTGCCCCCACCCTTCCTCATCACATTCTACAGGGGCACCATAGAGAGTATCCTGACCAGCTGTATCTCTGTGTGGTGTGGAGGCTGCAGCGCTTCCGACTGGGGTAGTGTGAGGAGGGTGACGAGGACAGCAGAGAAAATCATCGGGACTTCTCTCCCCTCCATTCAGGACATTGGCCAGAAGCGCTGCCTATCCCAAGCTAAGAACATTATCAGAGACCTCTCTCACCCCCATCATGGGCTGTTCACTCTGCTAGCCTCTGGGAAGAGGTACTGCAGTGTGCGGTGCAGGACCACCAGGTTCCACAATAGTCTTGTCCCTCTGGCCATTAGACTGTTAAATGGTCAATCAAACACATAGAAAATCTAAACTGCTGCTAATCTGTACATCTGTTGGTTTTGTTTGACTTTTTGCACTACTGGCAGTTCTTTATAGCTAGCCACTCCTTGCACATCTGTTTCTCTGCACTATTGTACTTACAGCGTTATTGTTACAGTGTTATTGTTACTGTTTACCTGACTTGGTTACCTGACTGCCCATTTTGCACATCTGGCTAGCTGCTCCTCTTGCACTATTTGCGCTACTGTAAAATACTATACATAGCCATAATTATTTAGTATATTATTAGTACTCAATATTCCAACTCAATACAACATTTTATTTATATCTGTACATTCAAGGAAACTGTGTGGGTCAGATGTATCGACATTTCGTTCTGTATACACGTGTACTAGAATGACAATAAAGTAGATCTGAATCTGAATCTGAATCTGCTACCATGTGAGGATTGAAATTTGAAGAAGCCAATCCATTTTTTTACGATGCATTTACCTAGACAAGTTGTGTTTCGATGTCTATTTGTTTAGAAAGGGACCATTTCATTAAATCGGTGGTGAAACATACAAAATATACAAATGAATATATTTATTTACAAATAAAAACTTAAATTAGGAGTAATGGTCCGTTGTTAAGCTGGGGCTTCCGACTCTTTGGAGAAACGGCGTTTTTAGCTTGTATCTCTAAAAAGCCAGGTTACATCTCCCTTGTTTAACCCCTTTTTTTCAATAGGCACAGAATGGTGGCACGGCGGGTTCGTGGTTAGCATGCAGCCACACGGTGCAGAGGTTCAGGGTTCAAGTCCAGCTACTGCAGCCTCCCTGTGCGGCAACCAGTTCCGGGTGTCCCCCTGCCCACTGTCTGAAGATAGTTGGAATCGGCCCTACTGAAGTTTAGCGGTACAAATAATGGATGGATGGAAAGCAACGAGTAGTGTTCCCCACAATCATACAGATACGTTTCAAAACATTCCACGCACCATGGATCTCAAGGAATTCAATTTCAAAGTAGACAGTTTGATCTCATTTCCCATAGAGCTGTGACGTCACCAGATGACAACGAGAACCAAAACAATGGCGTTTCCGGTTGAAAAACAGACAGCAATTGTAATGAACAGAAAATGGGTACCGCTTACTTCCACTCGGAGTAATGGGGACTTATGATTGTTTTTTCTGAGTTGATCATCAAAAGGTAAGTTTACTTGCTGTCCTGTCCAGTGCGCATTCCTTTTTTTGCCTTTGCCTCATTTTAGGTATGTGATGTTGACTTTCCTATTAGTGTTTTTCACCACGTGTCTTTTAATAGATAAACTATTGTCCAGATAGCTGCCTGTTAGTGTGCGGGCTCCTGAAGGCTTTGAGTTATTTTTGGTCTAGGTTAGCCCCTTTAGCATTCGGCTAGCTGCCTAACCTGCTGTGGTCATTGTTTTTTACCAGGCTTGGTTTGTGTTTGTTACTGTTGTGGTTTACAGTTATTAAGGTTGCTTACTGCATGTTTTCAGTCAGCCAGCCTCCTGTTTTTTTCCGCAGATCGATACCGGATTGTCTCCGATAGAAGTCGGCTCGCCTGCAGTGTACAAGGGAATTTTTCAAAAAGGGAGAAAGAAATAAGAAAAAGAGGCAAACAAGAAAAATGGAAATTAAAAGAAAAGTAGGGAAAACGAGAGAAAAAGGGAGAAAAAGACAAAGAAAAAGACAAAAACCGGGAAAAATGCAATTTTCTTTATTCATTTTGTTTTTTAATTTTCTGATATTTTTTACATTTTACCTTTTGTCTTTTTCTTTCTTTTCATTTTTCTGATTTTTGGCCTTTTTTAAACGTCTTATTTTTATTTTTTATTATTATTTCATTTCTCTTATTTTCAAAAGTAACGTGCGTTTTAGTCACTTTGAGTCTCCTTATCCTCTTCCGTTGTGCTTTTAGCACTTGTTTTCTCTGGTAGGACAGAATACAGCGACATCTAGTGGTCAAAATTATACACTCTGTCCCTTTAACTTAATTAAAGGAAGGGGCCTCAAATTGCCATCCTCAGGGATCATTAGTGCTCGAGCTGCAAGTTTGAGACACTTACCTTAACACATCGGTGAACTTCTGAAGTCAGTTGGCTGAGCTGAGAGAACAGGGGGGGCAATATTTTTGCAACACCTACTTTTCAGTTATTTCGCTGCAAATATAAAATGTTGAAATAATTTGGCTCAACAATTGTGTCATTAGGGCAGCACGGCGCAGTGGTTAGCGCATGTGCGGCACAGTTCATGTCATGGGAACCTCCTGCATGGGTTCAAATCCAGCACCAGACTACCTGTGCGGAGTTTGTATGTTTTCCCCGAGCTTGCGTGGGTTTCCTCTGGGCACTCCGGTTTCCTCCCACATTCCAAAAACATGCATTTCAGGTGAATTGGCCGGTCCAAATTGTCCTTAGGTGCGAATGAGCGAGTGAGTTGTCTGTCCCCGTGTGCCCTGCGATTGGCTGGCAACCAGTTCAGGGTGTCCCACTGCCCACTGCCCGGAGATGGCTGGGATGGGCTCCAGCCCCCCCCCCGACCCAAATGAGGATAAGCGATACGGCTGATGAGATGAGATGAGATTATGTCATTAATGTTGTCGATTCTGAAAATATATGCCATGTTTCAACTCTAAATTTGAAGCCTGACAAATGGCAGTATGATAAAACGTTTTTTTAATGGGGGGCAATACTTTCGCTAGGGACTGCACCAATTATTTTCAACTGCCCTGAATTAAATGTGCTTTTTTTCTTTACACCCTGATTCATAAGTACCTTTTTTAGATTGAGGGGGCGGAACCCGGCTATCATTTGACTCATTACGGTAGCAGCTCGGAGGGATTAGCCGATGGAGTCACCACTTAACGGTGGCTTGATTAAAATACAAGGATTTTAATCGCTTCTCCGACACTCCGAACACTCTGTTTTTTTCTGATATCTCGACAGTAGATGCCTAGTGTACTCGCGCGAGTATCTCACCTCCCACGATCCCTTTGTTTGCAAGACCAGACTGCGAGAGACGAGAGCCAAAGCGTTCTTTATTTGCTTGTTTGGCAATCGGCCCTATCCAGGGTTTCCTGATCTTTACCGTGACAAGGCACTCTAACAAGAGAAGCAGTGTTGGGCACAGTACTTTATAAAAGTAATGAGTTATAGTTACTCACTACTTCTTCCAACGGAGTTACTCTACAGTAAAAGTAACTATTTCTGTTACTTTAAAAAGAGGTTCTACGTCGAATAATTTTAAATGTCCTGAGAGGTCTTTGAGTCAGTTGAATAGAGAAGAACAGATAGGTAGTTGTGTTGTAATTAATGTTCCCTGTAATTTTCCACGGGTCTGAGCGTTCACATAAAGTCGGTGAGCAACGCTTGAAACGACAGTGAGCAACAGCAATCCCAAGTGTGGCACAAACTTTTTCTTCTTTTTTTCCTTGTTTTTTTCTACTTTTTTTTTAAATTCCTTTAAAAAAATGTCATTGTGTTTATTTTTTCCGAGCTGTTCCTTTTTTTGTTTTTGTTCTCTGTTACTTTTTTTCCTACATTTCTTTCTTTTCTTTTTTCTGGCTTTTTTTCTAAATTTTTCCTTCTTTTTTTCTCTTCCTTTTGTTTTTTTTTTTTCTCAGCTTTTCACTACCTTTTCATTTTGGTATTTTTTCTTTTTTGTTCTATTCCCCCATTCTTTTAAGTCATTTTGTGCATAATTTTACATAATATTTATAAATAAATATTTTCTGCAACATTATGTTGGGATTAAAGAAGCAAAAACAACCCGATGAGCCGTTTAGGACCCGAAAAAGCTAGTTCCTTTTAGTGGGCCGAGCCGAAGAAGCCGGTTCTCGAACAACTCTACTAACTTTACTCAACTTCGTTCTACTCTGACTCGACTTCAAAATACCGCATTTAGGACACAACGTCAGGGGAAGCCGTGTAATTTTAACTTCATGCACTGTAACTTTGACTTAATTAGCTTCTTAATTAGTGATTTTGAGCCCTCATTTTTGTGCGCTGGCTAGATTTTCTTGCGCAATGACAATGTGCAAGCAGTGCGCAATCGCGCACGTGCGCAGTTTAGAGGGAACACTGGTTGTAATATGTATTGTATTTTCTGCTTGAACAAAATTATCCTACATTAATATGCAACAAAAACAAACAATAAACGGTCTAATAAAATAACAGTAAGCAGTAAACAATATAAAGTGAGTTTAGTAAATTAAATCTAACTCGAATGGTCTGTTGTTAAGCTGGGGATTCCGACTCTTTAGAGAACCGGCGTTTTCAGCTTGTAGCTCTAAAAAGAGAGCCGCACTTAAAAAGTAATAAATAATACAAACAAAAACATGCTAACAGCACGCACTGTCATGATTGCCGATTGAGCGCATCGGCGGCGGCTTAATTGGCACCAACAGCTCGGACAGCTGATTGGCTGTCACTCTCTTTTTAAACCCCCGGCTTCCAAGAGGAAGAGGATCGTTATGCGAACTGTTGCCTTCAGCTCAGTTAGCCTTTTCGCCCGACTCCGTTTTTGCCCTGCTTTTTTCTGCCTGATCTTTGTTGCTGACTTGTTCCCGGACCCGATTACGCCCTGTTCTGCCTGTCTGTTATCCGACCTGTTTTGCCCCGTTACCTGCCTGCCTCCTGCTATTGACCTTGCTTACGAACTCGACATCGCCTTTTGATCTCCAGTCCCGGCCAACGACTTGCTATTCTCGCCTGTCTCCGATCCTCCTCGCCAGACACGGAAGTGCAACTTCCGCACCACTCACTCCTTCGTCAGCCATCGAATCGTGGAAGCAAGCCCTACTCTCCCACTTTTTTCAATAAAAAACGAGAAAACAAGCGCTATTGGGTCCTGTGTCCGTTTCTGGTTTGTGACACGCACATATTCTTTATCTTATGTATTCGGGAAAAAAAAACTCATATTTTGAATCACAGAACGTTAACATGAACTAGCCATTAAAAAAGGATGTTTAAACAATGGTAAAATGGACCTGTTACCTGACCTATTACCAGGGTTGGGTAGGGTTACTTTAACTTGATTACTTTCAATTAGTTTTGGATTACTCCAATACCAAATATGCTAATAAAAGACAAAAGAAACTAAATATGAATCAAATGATGACTCACAACACGTGGTAAGCTTTCTCTCCTGGCTTTGATCTCTTTGATCTCCGGCAAAACTAACGTAAAATGTGACAGAAACAAAATGAAAATAAATCCAAACAGCTTGCCAACATCATTTTTGCCGTTCCATGTATTCCGTTACTCCCCAAGCCTGCACAGAATTTAGTCATTTTATTCATATTTGGTTTCCTTTGTCTTTTATGATCATATTTGGTATTGGAGTAATCCAAAAGTAATTAAAAGTAATCAAGTTAAAGTAACCCTACCCAACACTGGTCACTCCTAACTGTCCTTATAACATGTTGTCATTTGTTATTGGAAAACAAGAAAGTGGCGTAAAATAATTATACTTTACCGTGTCAAAAAGTCCAACTTTGTTGGCGAAAGAAAGCCTCTTCCTCTCCCTTTTAGTGCTTATTTAGGTGCAGATTTTTGTTGTTTCTTTGAAATGATGGCTTTAGAGAAATTTCAAACTAAAAAAGATTCGCACAAACGTAATCAAACAGGCAGCATAGGGGCTAGGCGACTGTTTAGCCAATCAGAATGCAAAAAACCTTCCTGACAAATTCAAGGCGCTTTGATGCAATAAATAAATGTATATATTTTTGTATACATTCAAAATCCAAACCAGGTTGTTGGTGACCCTAACGCAAAAGGAGGGTTAGCACTTCCTTTCAAATGTAAAAAAAGAGTAGTATTGAAAAAGAACTCCGACTTCGCCGTAGCGTATTTATCATCAAAGTACAATGTTCCAGACGTAGAATAAGGAACTCTTTTCCATCAATGCCCGCCTGTCACGGTTATTTCAATCAAGTTGTCGCAACGAATGAGAATAACTCCAAAGGTTAAGACCGAGTTGATGTGGAACTGAGCCGACTCCGCAAGGTTTCTTTAAACCTCAAGATTGAAACAAATTAACCTCTCACTGGTAGTTCTCTAGAACGGTAGATACAATTCCTTTAGTACTCTGGATGAAATGAACTTTGTAGACTTTGTTGGTGGCGTGTTAGTTAAACATTCCTGCCGCAAAAGAATATTGGCTGACATCATTTGACCATGAGGAACCTCCGACCACCGTGAATAAAGTAAAGATGAACTACCTTCACAAAGCATTCTTTAGAATTCTATTCAAATTCCATAGAATTTCAATGGAACAGAAACGTTCTAAGCAAGAACCAGACTCCAAATCCTCTATACAGCCATTCTTCTGAATACAGTGGAACCTGGGTTTTCGAGCGCCTCTCAGTTCGAACGAATCGGTGTTCGACCAAAAATTTCGAGAAATTCTTGCTTCGCTGTTCGGTCAAAAACTCGGAATTCGTACGCCGGTAATGCGAGAGTGCGTACGCTAGCGTGTAGATCGCTCTTTTCGTGACCAACTGTTATCGCGTGCGGACATGCTTTGTTTTGCTTTCGCTTTTAATATCGGTGAACGGAGTGTTTTAGCCCCTAACTATGCCTCCGAAGAAGGTCGGTGTAAGCAGGACAGGTGAAAAAAGAAAAGTTGTTTGTACAACTATTGCCTTTAAGAAAGACATAATAGCTAAATATGAAAGTGTCAGGAGGACAAGAACAGAGCAGGAGACCCCAGAGCGTTCGTACAATTCTTTTATTTGGGGAAGTGTAAAGGGTTAGCGGGAGACGCGATGACCGTCGAACGTCAGCAGCAACTTCGTGAAGACAACTTCGGAACACGTAGCCAATTGTAGCGTGGGACGGAAGCAGGTCGAGTTTACCGGGACTGGAGAGAAGATCGTGGCGTGGGACGGAAGCAGGTCGGATCGGAGGTAGGAAGAATCAGGTAAACAGGTCAAGAAGGCACAGGTAATCGGGAGAGTCATACGGGGTACAGAAGTAATCCTCAGACGAAGAGGTCTCGGCGTAGCGTGCTTAAAAAGGGAACATAAACCAATCAGGAAGCGCATTCCAGCGCGCCAGATGATTACCCCAGGTGGCTCCACTTAGGTAATCATGACAGAAAGAGGTGTGCGAGTTTCCGATTGCTAGGGAATACAGCATGCGCCTTCTGCTGACCACCACAAAGGTAAGAAATCCTATTCATAATTCTTTTCTTTACATATATATATATTTTTTTTTACACGTATCTTTCGTAAGGAAGATTACGATGACGCGAACGTACGATTAGCCTGGGTTAGCTCTGTGACTACGTTGAACATTCAGGTAAACATTCAGGGTGTTGGAACTGAGCCCAAAATTCAGGGTGTTGGAACGGAGCCCCCTTTCCAATGAAGCGCTAGCGGACGTACGATTAGCCTGGGTTAGCTTCATGTTTAAACATTCATAGTAAACATTCAGGGCGTTGGAACGGATTAAAACGATTCACATTATTTTTAATGGGAAAAATGATTTCGGTGATTGAACAAATCGGTTCTCGAACAGGGTTCTGGAACGGATTATGGTCGAGATCCGTGGTTCCACTGCACTTCTGAATCATCTCACTCTTAAGAGAATGGAACAAAAACTTAATAAGCAAAAATCTGATTCTTAATCTACCATGTGACCATTTCTTAACATATGTATGAATCATCTTCACTGCTCACCCTCACTAGGGCCGCAAGGGGCTGGAGCCCATCCCAGCCGTCTTCGGACAGTGGGCACGGGACACCCTGAACTGGTTGCCGGCCAGTCGCAGGGCACAGAGACAGACATTTCACTCGTTCATTCACACCTAGCGACAATTTGGACCGGCCAATTAACCTGACATGAGTGTTTTCTGGAACGTGGGAAGAAACCGGAGTGCCCGGAGGAAACCCAGGCATACACGGGGAGAACATGCAAATCCCGCACAGGCAGGCTGGTAGCTGGATTTGAACCCATAACCTCAGACGCGCTAACCACTCAGTCGCCGTGCCGCCATGTATGAATCATTGCAGTCTTATGAGAAAGTACGAAAACAGACACAAAATCCATCACATAGCCATTACTCCAAATCCTTCTATATCATCCATCTTAGTCTTGACTGAAAAAAGAACAAATATGGAAAAACAAATAGGCTCCAAACATTCTGTATGACCATTTTTCAGAACTCATCTGGATCATTTTACTTATTGGATAGGAACAGAATATTTCAGAGCAAGAACCAAACCCCAAATCCACTGTATAACCATTCTTTCAAATACTTCCAGATCCATTTATTCAGACTGGAAAGGAACAACATTTTTTAGCGGAAACAATGGCTTCAAATACACGATCTAACCATTCCTTTGAACCCTCTGGATCGCCTTACTCTTAGTGGAAAGGAACGACACGTTTCTAAGCAAGAACCAGACCCCGAATCCACAGTTTAGCCTTTCCTTCAAATATTCACTCTTGTTGGAAAGAAACGAAATATTTGGCCGAAACGCAAAAATAAATTTTCTAGAGCATGTAACCTATAGGCAAGAAGCAGAAATGACGTCTGATGTAAGGGAGGTGAAAGGAGGAAGCCGCGCATCTTTTACCTCAACACTGAGATGGAAAATTGTTTTGGATTTAGGAATTTAGAGGTAAACTGATAGTTTGGTAACCATTTACTTATCTTAATAATTACTTGAGTGAAAGTAAGAGCATGCTGTGTAGATCCTCCACAAAGGGAAACAAAAAAAATAAAAACGGGCGAGAGAGAAGCCAGACGCCCGACTTGATGATTGACCTTTTAAGCCCGTGCCGGGTTTGGAACCAGTCCTAGGATCTTACCCCTACCAGCGTATATACCTTTGGTCAGACGGCACTGGCACCGCCCGTTCCTACCGCTCACCTAATCATATTGCTCTGGGGGCTTTGCTGGAGTTTTGGGGTATTTACAGTTTGTTGTGTGGGTTTTCATCATAAAATGTCTCAACAGTGAACAGAGCTAATCAAAGCCACTCCTGCCATTTATCTATCATGTTGAAATAATTCCCAGAGGCTATATACTTACTGGTGAGTAGCACCAAACCCTTTGAAATATATATCTTTAAATGAAACAAGAAAAAAACATATTTATATGTTTTAACATTCAGAGACAATGCTTCTGAAGTTGTATTTATACATTATGGAATTGAATGAGGGGCAACACGGCGGCGCGGTGGTTAGCGCGTGTGCCGCACAGTTCTGAGGTCATGGGTTCAAATCCAGCTACCAACCTTCCTGTGCGGAGTTTGCAGGTTCTCACTGTGCTTGCGTGGGTTTCCAAAAACATGCATGTCAGGTTAATTGGCCGGTCCAAATTGTCCCTTGGTGTGAATGAGCGAGCGAATTGTCTGTCCCTGTGTGCCCTGTGATTGGCTGGCAACCAGTTCAGGTTGTCCCCTGCCTACTGCCCGGAGATGGCTGGGATGGGCTCCAGCACCCCCGCGACCCTACTGAGGATAAGCGGTACAGATAATGGATGGATGGATGGATGGAATTGAATGAGTTAACGCGCATTGTTGCCATGCAAAATTTTCGGTCATTTGCATTACCATTCCATCAAATACTTCCAGGTCCTTTTATTTTTATTAGAAAGGAATGAAAAGCAAAACAAAATTAGGGTTCAAAATCTACGATTTAACCAATAAATACTTCCTGATCAAAAAGCGAAGCAAAGTTCCCTAAGCAAAAACCAGGCTCTAAATCCACAAACGCCTCACTCTTACAAATCAATAAAGAAGAACTGCCTTTCCTTGACAGCTGATGAACCGACTCATACCTCTGCCTCTCACTGTTTCACATTGCAAGTAATAAAACATTCTAAATTGAAACGTCTCTTTTCATTAATAACGCATTGTTTCTTATTTTCCAGTCCAATCGGAGTCGTAAAAAAGACAAAAAAGTCAGAACTGACGTCAGCAGTGTTCCCTCTAGGCTGCGCGCGTGCGCAATTGCTCACTGCTCGCACAGTCTCGGTGCACAAGAAAATCTAGCCAGCGCACAAAAATAAGGGCTCAAAATTACTAATTAAGAAGCTACTTAAGTCAAAGTTACAGTGCATGAAGGTAAAAATGCACGGGTTCCCCTGACGTTGTGTCCTAAATGCGGTATTTTGAAGTCGAGTCGAAGTAGAACGAAGTTGAAAAAAGTTAGTAGAGTATGTCGAGAACCGGCTTCTTCGGCTCGGCTCACTAAAAGTAACCGGCTCTTTCGGGTCCTAAACGGCTCTTCAGGTTGTTTTTGCTTCTTTAATCCCAACATGACCAAATATTAAGTAAAACTATGCACAACATGACGTAAAGGAAGCTGGGAATAGAACAAAAAAGAAAAAAATATCAAAATGAAAAAGTAGTGAAAAGCTGAGGAAAAAAAAAACAAAAGGAAGAGGAAAAAAGAAAAGAAAGAAAATTTAGAAACAAAAACGGAAACAAAGAAAAGAAAGAAAAGTAGGAAAAAAAGTAAATAGAGAACAAAAAGAAAAAAGTAACAGCTCGGAAAAAATAAACACAATGAGATTTTTTTTAAAGGAATTTAAAAAACAGTAGGAAAAAAACACGGAAAAAAGAAGAAAAAGTTTGGTTTGCATTTAAATAATTATATCAAGTCAATCTTGTTGCCAACATTGTACTTCCACTAAAAAATGTGATTAAGTACTGTATTTTACAACCGACTAAATAAGCCCCCAAAAAAGTTAATATTATGCGACAAAATATATCAGGAAATAAAAAGAAATGGATATCTTGTGAAAGAATTGTTAGAACAAACGACGTTTGTAGGCCGTACAACCTTTGCAATAGTACATGAGTCAATTCATTCAAAAGAGAAAAATAATTTTGCATTGCCGCAAACTCTGCAAAATGTAACGCGATGTCAAGTTTTGGACATGTTTGATAATGAATTATCTTGCCACACTTGGGATTATGGTTGCTCACTGTAGTTTCAAGCGTTGCTCACCGACTTTGTGTGAACGCTCAGACCCGTAAGGAAAATTAGAGGGAACATTGGACGTCAGCTTGCTTGACGCGTCATCAACTTGCAAAAACTGTGAAGACGAAGCCACCGAGACCTGCAACTGGCTTCGAGCCCGTTTTTGGAATTGAGAACTGAAAGTATTCTCGAGCTGTTTTTCGCCGGTGGAGCAGGTGTATTGATTTATGTAGAAGAGTACTCCGGTGCACGTCTTCTCCCCTTCATTGCTTAATGAATGTGATGCTAGGCCTTTTGATCGCTATGTTTGGCCCTACCCCCTCTGCCGATCGATGGTCCTCTGTTGGAGATGAGGACTTTGAGTTAAACCTACGCTTGCCTTTCCGAGCTTGAACCAATCGCTTGGACTTGTTCGTATTTGCTTCAGTGGAATATACAATTACCCTCATCTTACTTCAACTTGATTGTCAAATATGCTATATGCACAACCAGGGTTGGGTAGGGTTACTTTAACTGGATTACTTTCAATTACTTTTGGATTACTCCAATACCAAATATGCTAATAATATACAAAATAAACTAAATATGACTAAAATGATGACTCTCAACACGTGGTAAGCTTTCTCTCCTGGCTTTGATCTCTTTGATTTCCGGCAAAACGAACATAAAATGCGACAGAAACAAAATTAAAATAAATCCAAACAGTTTGCCAACATCATTTTTGCCGTTCCATGTATTCCGTTACACCCCAAGCCTGCACAAAATTTAGTCATTTTATTCATATTTATTTTATTTTGTCTTTTATTAGCATATTTGGTATTGGAGTAATCCAAAAGTAATTGAAAGTAATCCAGTTAAAGTAACCCTACCCAACCCTGTGCACAACAGACAGCACAGATGAAATTACGACCTTTTCCCCCGTGTGCAAACATACTAAGCAATAACGGCAAAGTTAAAAAACAAGTACTACATTCACCCAACAATTTAAGCGCGCTCATTTCTTGAGGGAAAAGATGAACAAAAAATCTGACATTTTCACACGGGGCAGATTTAAATTCATTAACAATTTAAGTAAGTGTACTCCATCAAAAACGGACGAATTAGTGTTGTTGGAGTCTCTGGGAAGCCCTCTTCTGAAGGCCTTTAGCTCTCTCCTATTCGCCATCTTCTCCCCGCATAATGGCGTGCCGACTCCTCCCATGAGCGTGCCAAGGAACCCCCCCCCTGGGCGTCGCGATGTCTGGAATATTCAAAACAACACCGAGCGTTTCTACGTCATCAGGGCCTTTCTGTGTCTGGATGTGCTGATTATCTTATCAGCCTCACATCCCATTCCCGCCGTTCCTGTAACATTTTCCACCAGGGTGCCCTGACATTGAACTACAGCCCAGTCAGTGAATATCTTTTGCATTAAATGTAATTTGTAGTCAATCATACAAAATCCTTTATAGTCAAATGTGTAAAATCCTTCATGTGCATATTAAAATATATAAAACATGATAGGGATTTGAATTAGAACATGTGCAAAAAAAATAGCCGAAATGAAATGAACTGCATTTATATAGCACTTTACAGTGTGCTTCACATTTCCCAATAGCGGCCGTGCAGCCATGTAAGGCACTAACCTGCTTAGTGGGGGCATTAGGGGTTCAGTGTCTTACCCAAGGACACTTCGACATGTAACACCGGAGCCGGGATTCGAACTGCGATCTCTTGAACCCAAGACGAGCGCTCTACCTCCTGAGCTACTGCCGCCCCCTAATGAAATGATCCGCATTTATATAGCAAGTCAAGTCTTCCCAAAGGACACTTCGACTTGTAACACAGAGGAGCCGGGAATCGAACCTGCGATCTCTTGATCCCAAGACGAGCTCTCTACCTACTGAACCACTGCCGCCCCGAAATCTAAATAGAGCGTTTTTACAATGGGGTGGAAGGGATTAGTCTTGACAGCCTGATGGAAAAAGCTGTCCATGAGCCTGCTGGTTCTGGTACCCAGACTCTGGTGTCGTTTCCCTGACGTAAGCAGGTTAAAGAGGCTATGAGATGGGTGGATGGGGTCAGTGGCAATTCAGGTGGCTTTGCAGATGAGGCGGAAGATGTAGATGTCCAGGAGGTGCTTGAGGAGAACACTGAAGACCTTTTCACGATGTTAGAACGATGCGCAGCAGTATTTTAGAAGGACACGGTGAAGGCACTATACCGCAAGGTAATGCAGCAGGGCAGAATGCTCTTGATGGTTCCTCTCTAGAATGAGAGCATGATGGGGTCAGAGTCTGCGGAGAAAGTCCCGACATCGATGGGATTTTTTGGCCAGGAATGGGATGCTATGGCTCAATATTATATGCACACCCAGGAACTTGGTACTGCTCACCCTCTCCACCGTCATGAGTGGGGCATGCTCGTTGTGCGCCCTCCTAAACAATCTCCTTGGTCTTCTCCACAGAAGCCTGCTCACTTCACTCCTGTAGTTTGTGTTATTTCTCATGTATAACATTGAAATGACTGATGTCTGAAAGGAAAGCTCAGAGCAACGTGTCGTCGGCGGATATTCTAGCAGTGGGTGGTCGGAAGCTTTGAATCAGGTTGCTAGCCGGGTGCTCCTGCAGTTTGAATCATAAGTTATGCAGCAGTCCAACTTATTAGGTAGTCTTCCACATCTAGAGGGCAGCACGTGCCACGGCATACATATCAGTGTGTCCGACTTTTGCAGTGGTCCCGATACTGCAAAAGAAAATACATAAAACTAAACTGGCTGTTTACCCGCATTGAGATGCAAAGGGATATTTTGGAGACATTTCCCCTTTTTGGCAGAGTCATTTACCTCTAGAGTGACTCAACTGATAGCTTGTAAAAGTTTGTGATCCTGACCAAACATGCTCTCCTCAGAGTGTAGAATGTCTTTCTGGGAAAGCTGCTGAGTAAAACAAAAATGCCAAGTATTTTTTTTAAATGTGGGATAACCTACCTGACTGTCTGTAGAATAAGATGTTGATCATCAACATTGTTCTGACATGGAAGAGTGACATGTCTTTCTGGGGGGAAAAATGTTGGGTCAGTAAACGAAATGTGCTAAGTCGACTTCTTGGGCATTCTTCCCCGTATACGTCACTCCTTCTAACTGCCTGTATAACATTTTGTTGACATCGAATGTTGTTCTGGTCTGAAAGAGGGCAATGTCTTTCTGGAAAAAATACTGAGTCAGCAAAAAAGTGCTCGTTTTGGGGTGGCATTAGCTCAGGAGGTGGAACGCTCGTCTGGGGATCAAGAGATCACTGGTACGATTCCCGGCTCCTCAGTGTTATATGTCAAAGTATCCTTGGGAAAGACACTGATTCCCTATATATTCCCTTAAATAATTTTGATACTATATTGCACTATTGATTCAGGACACTATCACTTTCTTATTTCAGATACCATTTTGTAACATTACTGGCCATTCTTCCTCTGGCCAGACAAAATAAACTAAATATGAATAAAATGATGACTCACAACACGTGGTAAGGTTTCTCTCCTGGCTTTGATCTCTTTGATCTCCGGCAAAACTAACATAAAATGCGACAGAAACAAAATGAAAATAAATCCAAACAGCTTGCCAACATCATTTTTGCCATTCCATTTGTTCCGTTACTCCCCAAGCCTGCACAAAATTTAGTCATTTTATTCATATTTAGTTTCTTTTGTCTTTTATTAGCATTTTTGGTATTGGAGTAATCCAAAAGTAATTGAAAGTAATCAAGTTAAAGTAACCCTACCCAACACTAGTCACTCCTAACATTTTATCGTTTGCTATTGGAAAACAAGAATGTGGCGTAAAATAATTTCACTTTGCCATGTCAAAAAGTCCAAGATTGTTGGCGAAAGAAAGCCTCTTCCTCTCCCTTTTAGTGCTTATTTAGGTGCAGATTTTTGTTGTTTCTTTGAAATGATGGCTTTAGAGAAACTTGAAACTAAAAAAGATGAGTTAGTTAGGCGACTGTTTAGCCAATCAGAATGCAGAACAGCATGCTCGGTGAAAATCCGCAAAGTGGCGGAAAGTAAATCGTGATACGCGTATATTTCGATACATGGAGGAGAAAAAAAACTCCTCGCCTTTGCAAGTAAAGGTCATAGTCTCACATGTAGTGAGACATAAATAATTTGTCTGGAACATTCTACACTACTACACACTACAACAGCTACTCATCCAGGGGGTCCACAACAGTAAGGTAGAAAAAGAATCTCCTGCTCACCTGTGAAATAAAAAGACAGGTAATCAGGTCAAGTGATGAGGTGATTTGAGTTGCGAATTAGCGCCAATCACCCCCGTGTCCTCCGTTCATGCTGTGCTTGCGATAATAATGGCAGGAAATCGATGTATACTGTCTCATTGGAAGACCGAACCAAGGACGAGACGTGTTCTCTTTGACTTCCATTTAGTATGAAATTGACTGTCATTTACGGGGAGTTACCAGGGGGAGGGTATTGTGGGTGGTTCGTGACCACCCACGGACACGCTCTGCCCACCCAAAGAAGGGTGGATGTAGTACTGACGGCAATATGGCATATGGTATCACATATGGCAGGGGTCAGGAACCACCCTCACCCAACGAGCCATGAAAGCAAAAGTATTATTTTTTTGTTTTTGTTGGTGGAAGACACATCATATATTTTAAGACAAAAGCGAGTGTTTCCCTCCCTCAGTTACTTAAGAGTGTTGAGACTTTTGATGAACATTTTTGTCCTAAAATAGGTTCCCAAACAAAGTGCTAGCACACTACTGTGTTTCTATCTGCTATTTATTACGTGCTTGTTTTATTCTTGTTTTATTCTTGCTTCATTGTGTTTGGTACTCTATCCACAGCGATCTTAGGTGGCCTGACAGGCGCTTTAAAGTAGAATGTATTATATTATTACTATTATAAACTTATTTTGTAAAAATAGCACAAAAAAATCGCAAAAGAAAATACCAGCTTATAGAGGTAGAAATTTAGCCCAACCCGACCCGAGTCGCAGGTATAAAAACCCGAACCCGCCCAAAACGACGGATTAACTTGATTTTATGTCCGAGCCCGAAATAAACCGGAAGCTTTACATTGGGGCCAAAGTAAACACGAAGCTTAACTTCGGGCGGTGCAAGTTGGGGTTCACTTGGCGCAGAGTCTCTAAAATCAAGTGTGCATTGCAAGTGCAGCGCCTAAATAAACGGTTTGGCGCCAAAGTGCGCATTTCGGCGACATGCGGCGAACGAAAGTGAAACTGAACCAAATGGTACCGAAAACTACACTATATTCTGCAGATTACAAGCTATAAGTGAAATATTTGGCTGAAATGCAATAGGAAAGTTTGTAAAGCATGTAGGCGATTGGCAAGAAGCAAACATAACGATAGAAATGAGGGAGGTGGAAGGAGGAAGCCGCGCATCTTTTACCTCAACACTGAGAACGAAAATTGTTTTAGATTTAGTCATTTGGAGGTAAACTGATAGTTTGGTAACCGTTTACTTATCTCAATTATTATTTGAGTAAAAGTAAGTGCATGCTGTCCAAGGAGGGACATAAAAGAGGCGAGAGAGAAGCCCGACGCCCAACTTGATGATTGACCTGTTAAGCCCGTGTCAGGTTTGGGACTGGGCCTAGGATCTTACCTCTACCAGCGTATATATCTTTGGTTGGACGGATCTGGAACCACCCGTTCCTGCTGCTCACCTAATCAAATTGCTCTGGGTGCTTTGCTGGAGTTTTGGGGTATTTACAGTTTGTTGTGTGGGTTTTCATCCTAAAGTGTATCAACAGTGAACAGAGCTAATCAAAGCCACTCCCGCCATTTATTGATCATGTTGAAATCATTCCCAGAGGCTTTATACTTACTGATGAGCAGCACCAATCCTTTTATACTACAGTGGAACCTCGGTTTTCGAACCCCTCTCAGTTCGAACAAATCGGAGTCCGACCAAAAATTTTGAGAAATTCTTGCTTCGCTGTTCGGTCAAAAAAATCGAATTTCGAACGCCGGTAATGCGTGAGTGCGGACGCTAGGGTGCGATGCTGAGCGCCGTACGGGTGTAGATGGCTCTTTTCATGACCGACTGTTATCGTGAGCGGACGTGCTTCGTTTTGCTTTCGCTTTTAATATAGGCGTACCAAGTGTTTTAGCCCCTAATTATGCCTCCGAAGAAAGTCAGTGCAAGCAGCAAAGTTGCTACAGGTGAAAAAAGAAAAGTAGTGCGTACAACTATTGCATTTAAGAAAGAAATAATGGCCAAATATGAAGGAGGTGTGCGAGTGTCTGATCTTGCTAGGGAATACAGCATGGCTAAATCTACGATCAGTACGATACTAAAGAATAAGGAGGCTGTGAAATCTAGCAAGTGTCATTAGATCGGTATTTTAAGAGAAAAGAACATCCTTCCAAACAATAATTTTCCTTCCTCCTCCATCCCTCTCCCCACCGTCCACCTGCGCCTTCTGCTGACCACCACAAAGGTAAGAAGTCCTATTCATAATTCTTTAGCTTTATGTTTACGTTAAACATTCAAGGTAAACATTCAGGGTGTTGGGACGGAGCCAAACATTCAGGGTGTTGGAACGGAGCCCCAATGAACCGCTCACCACTTGTTGTGGAGACCCGGGTGCTAAATGACTTGTAAACGACCTGATTTTTTTATTTTTACACGTTCATGTTAGCGTAATCTTTCGTACGGAAGATTACGATAACGCGAACGTACGATTAGCCTGGGTTAGCTTTACGTTTATGTTAAACATTCAAGATAAACATTCAGGGTGTTGGAACGGATTAAAACGATTTACATTATTTTTAATAGGAAAAATGATTTCGGTGATCGAACAAATCGGTTTTCAAACAGGGTTCTGGAACGGATCGTGGTCGAGAACCGAGGTTCCACTGTATATATTTTTAAATGAAACAAGAAAAACATATACATATGTTTTAGCGTTCAGAGACAATGCTTCTGAAGTTGTATTTATACCGTGAAATATTAGTGCCGTGAAAAAAAAATCGGCCTTTACGGCCCGGGTTTTTGATATTTCATTTTACAAAGAAACTGTTTGAACTAGCGCCTGCGGACATTTGATATCTGGCCTTCCGAAACAAAACACAGAAGGCAAAAAGACCAGTGAAAACGCTCCTCCGGGAGCGATCCGAGCCTGATCCCCGTCTTCGGAGGGGGCAATAAGCGGAACAGCTAGCTGACAAATTGCGCTATAAACGTCATTAGAAGCCACCATACTTGAACGCGACGGCATTAATTCCTCACGGTGATAATCCCGTACGACTCGCTCTCAAAACATTATTAGGACTCAGATTTATGACCAAGAACATTCCGGTCATGTCTGTGCTTTTATTTGCCGATTTAATCCGCCGTACTTTACGGGCTTAGTGTCGCTTAGAGCAGTGGTTCTTGACCTTTTTCTCATTGATGTTCACTCAGTGGAATATTTTTGCAGCCATGAAATATGAAGCGGAGAGTCACTGGGTAACTTTGACTTTGTACACTTTTTATTTTGAAGGGACAGCGTGTATTACCGTAAATTTTGGACTATAAGCCGCTACTTTTTTCCCTAACTTTCAACCCTGCGGCTTATTCAGCGATGCGGCCAATTTATGTAATTTTTCTAACGGCCGCTAGCGGCGCTCGAGTGTTGCTACCATTAACTGCCCTGTCACAGGCACGGTTTGGGATGAAAGTTATGTTATTATTGTTAAAGCTTTGAAAACTCTCTCGGTGTACCGTCTTTCTTTGTAAATATGTGTAACCCATGTATAATATGTATTTGCAACTGTATATTTTTGTAATGTATTTATTTGTATTTAGACACTTATTCTGATATGTTTTGCACGGATGAACGAAAAATGAGGGGCGGAACAAACGCGGGGTGCCGAGTTTAAGTGGGGACCGCTCAAAGTGAGGGACAGACAAGGAAAGAAGAGGGGGTAAAAAGTTGGTTAAAGAAAAAGGAGTTGCGTGAGTAAATGTGTTCATCTGGTATATTTTTCCCACCCTTACCTTTGGAAATATACACTTTTTTCCTTGGATTACTTTCAACGGGACCTGGACTCTGCAGGTCTGCATCAAACCTTAAGTACCGTATCATTTTCCGTTCATTTTGCCGGCTGTGATTTTTGGACTGTGGACTTTAATGAAGGACATTTAGTTTCATTCGCGGGACTTGAAGTCGGGTTGGGGTTAATTTTGTGTTTGTGTTACATGTTTAAATGTGGGCGCATGCGGCTTATATACAGGTGCGGCTTGTATATGTACAAAATTGGTTTTCCTCTTAAAATGTGGTGGGTGCGGCTTATAATCAGGTGCACTCTATTGTCCGGAATTTACGGTATTTGACTACTAGATGACTTTATGTCTCTGTATAGTGTAGTGCTACAGGTGCTAACAAACAGCATGTAGAATACAAACTACGGAGACTCAAAGTGATCAAAAAGTAATTTTTGTAAGAATTTAACTACCTCTAGGTGAGGCTCTTTCGACCTATGAGAATTTATATGATAGTTGGTGTATTTTGGCTTATTTTTTAAATCAATATTGTTTTGTTCTTTTAATGAATGAAGTTTTTAACCATGAGGTGGCGTTAAGTATTACATTCTATTTCTGTAAGTAAGTAGCTTATTAAAAGATACACTTTTTTACATTTTTAATGGATTCATTTTGTTATTTTTGAATCATTTTTCACTTAAATAATAATTTACTGACTTTGAAAACAGTAAATATTTTTATCCAAATATATATTGACATTTTTTAATGATTTTAATCTGGATTACATACTGTATTCATCATTTCTTAACTTATTTTTACTTGGAAAATAAGACCAAATTGATAACTGTATAGGCAGTCATATTGAATAATGACAATTAAAAAAAGCATACATTAAAAATGTATTTTGATAATTTAGCTAGTATTTTTATTACATTTTAAATAGATTTATTTCTTGTGCTATAACACATACAACTCGTAATACTTTTCACATTTTTTTATTCAATAAATAGATTAAAATCTATTAAAATGAGAAAGCCATTACTTAAATGAAAACAGATTTTTTTTACAAAAAATAATATCAAAACTTTCTGAAAGACTATATATTCAAAATGACTCAAAATGAAAAAAAAAGGTTACAAAAAAATATATATAATAAAGACGCAAGCTCTGTATTTTTCGTACTACAAAGCGTGCCTAAAGACCCCAAATTGGTCAAAAATTTGAATGTGCGTCTTATAATCAGTTGCACCTTGTAGTGTAGGTACTTGACTTTATATTGATGCTCCTTTTGTTTTTGTTGTTTTATATTATCTTTTTCGAATCCCACATAAACCCCTTGAAAGCATCAGAATGATATAAGACCGACAATGACATCCCATCTTTTATTATCATATGCTAAAATACAGCAAGAGAATGTCAATTGACATTGACTGCAAAAATGCTAAGCTATGGCTATGTTCTTAAAATGAAAAATTACAAATACTGTAAGCCCAGCAAATAAATGACTTCCACCTTCTTTGTCTCGGTTGGCTCGCTTTGGAATGGGTGGAACGACGGCCTCCCCTTTTGGACAGTTCCCGAACGTACCATTCACCATGTACCATAATGAAATTTGATAACATGAAATTTTGAATGTAATTAAAACATCCAAGGCAATGTGTCTATATAATAATGTTCTCACTGTTCATAAGTATGTCGATTGGAGGGACATTCTCAAGTACAGAACATTGCGCACATTTCTCACTTTTTTTGCTTTCTAACAAGTTTAGCAATTTCAAACACCGTCACCCAATACTGCAAGTATCAGATAACTAAGACAACGCCCAGATTCAATTGTTTGTTTGTTTGTACATGATTCAAATTGAATCTTTTCTTCCGGCGCCGTCACGAATGGCAGCCACTCCAGCAGCTCCCGTGTTATTTTCGATTGTTCTCGATTGTTCTCAGCTCAGGGATGCTGCTGGAAATGTGAATTTCCCTTCGGGGATGAACAAAGTATCTATCTATCTATCTATCTATCTATCTATCTATCTATCTATCTATCTATCTATAGGCACGATCTGGTCGAACGGCACTGGCCCATAAAAAAAGATTTGGCTGAGTGATAGCCATTCTCTTTTCTGCTACCTTGCATGACAGCCTTCCAGGCGGCCATGCAGCGCTGCACTGCGGCCTTGAACTCAGCACGTAGCCGTACGTTAAGACTTTTCGGAGCATTAGAAAAATCTCTCCACAACAACAAGTAAGAGGACAGTTTCAGATTTGACACCATGTTTGCTGGCATCAGTAATTCATATCAGAACTCAAAGAACTTAAAGTAATAACATATTTTTATCATTTTAGGAAGTCTAGCATCCTCCAGAGAGAAAAAATATGTAAGTATGGTGGGGCACCAGCAACATCAAGACGCAAATTTGTTTACTGATTGCAGTAAAGAATATATTTTTTTTTTCAATCTTAACGATTTTCAAAATTAAAGCTAGAAAAATCCTGACGGCTATTTGTTACTCTAAACACTTACCCATTCACACACACAAACACACACACACACACACATACACACACACACACACACACACACACCAATAGGGAGTCAGCCACGCAAGGGGTCTACCTGCTTAATGGGGGCATTAGGGATTCAGTGTCTTGCCCAAGGACACTTCTGCATATATCACGGAGGAGCCAAGATGAGCGCTCTACCTCCTGAGCTAATACCGCCCTTTTATTATTTCATTTATGAATGCCGTATTGTTATTATTTATTTTGTTGTCAATTGCTGTGCCATTTTAAGCCAGATGTGATAGGCTGCCCTCCATTTTCTTCATTCTTTCTTCTTTTTTTTTCAAGCCATTCAGAGGTGGACTTGCTGGGGTCCTTCAGATCATTGTCCTGCTGCATGATCCTAGAGCGCTTGCATTTGAGGGCACGAACTAATGACTGGACTGGTTCTCCTTCTGGATCTTCTGGTTAACACAATTATTCATTATTTTGTCCACCACAACAAATTGTCCTGGTCCTGAGGCAGCAAAGCAGCCCCAGACCATCACACTGCCACCACCATGCTTTAATGTCAGGATTGGTGTTCTTTTTGTCATATGTTGTGTAATTTTTACACCAGATGTAACAAGCTTGGACACCTTCCAAAAAACTTTGTCTATTGAGTCATCAGACCACAGAATTTTTCTCCAAAAGTTTTGAGGATAATCAAGATGTTTTTGGGGGGCAAATGTTAAAAGGTTTTTGCCTGAGGACTCTCCCATGGGTCTTTCTTATAGTAAAGTCAATCAGGGTTGGGTAGGGTTACTTTAACTTGATTACTTTCAATTATTTTTGGATTACTCCAATACCAAATATGCTAATAAAAGACAAAATAAACTATGTATGAATACAATTACTCAATTTTGTGCAGGCTTGGGGAGTAACGGAATACATGGAACGGCAAAAATGATGTTGGCAAGCTGTTTGGATTTATTTTTATTTTGTTTCTGTCGCATTTTATGTTAGTTTTGCCGGAGATCAAAGAGATCAAAGCCAGGAGAGAAATCTTACCACGTGTTGTGAGTCATCATTTTAATCATCTTTAGTTTCTTTTGTCTTTTATTAGCATATTTGGTATTGGAGTAATCCAAAAGTAATTGAAAGTAATCCAGTTAAAGTAACCCTACCCAACCCTGAAAGTCATGAACACTGACCCGAACTGGGCTGCTTATGGCAACATGGCAAATTTGAAACAATTTTGCAAAGTAGAATGGGCCAAAATAACTCAATTGGGCTGTGAAAGACTCCTTATGGTAAACATCTGATGTTTGTTATCGCTGCCAAAGGTGGCCAACTTGCTGCTAGGTTCAGGGGGCAATAGCTTCTTTACATAGTGCTTGATAAATGGAATCAACATTTGAAAACTGGATTTTGGAATTGCTGGAGTTGTCCCTGCGTGATATTACAATTGGTTTGATGATCTAAAACCTTTTTTGATTGGTAAATGAGCAAAAAAACACAGAGATAAGTAATGGGGAAATACTTTTTCGTGGCACTGTTTCCACGTTGTTGATGCTTTATCATCCTCCACTTTTAGTCAACAGATTTTTATATAAATTAGTGTTACGCCTTATGTATGACCAATATGTTCAAGGGGTAAAAAACAATAATAAGATAGCAATGAGTAAGATAAAAGCATACATGGGTTGCACCCAATGCACTCTGGCAAACGTTTTCCGGGTTCCTCTCGAACGCTCTTCTTTCAACCGAGCGTGACATCATTAGCAGGCACGGCCGCTCTCTGCAGCACTCCAGCCTACGTGCTCGTAGGTGTTTTCATGGGAAGCGCGATTCCAGTACACCAACCAAAACTAATGGATCAATGGTCTCTTACTCTGTCTTGTTTTTTTGTGAGTGAACGGCACTAATGGATGCCTGCTACACAATACAGTAGCGTGGAGACTGTTGAGAGAAAACCATCCGTCATACCCTAACCAATGATACATGTTCTGGGATGTAGTATTCCTTCTCTTTTCAGATTCAGATTCAGATATACTTTATTGTCATTCTTGTACACGTGTATACAGAACGAAATGTCGATACATCTGACCCGCACGGTTTCCTTGAATGTACAGATATAAATAAAATGTTGTATTGAGTTGGAGTATTGAAGTACTAATAATATACTAAATAATTATAGGTATGTATAGTATTATACAGTAGTGCAAAGAGTGCAAGAGGAGCAGCTAACCAGATGTGCAAAATGGGCAGTCAGGTAAACAAGTCACTATACGATGAAGCAACATGAAGCAGGTTTGTTTCTTTAGCCCTCAGGTTTTTAGAAATACGTTTTAAGTCGTGTATATCTGTGACACTCTTAATCAAAAGGAGTCTCAAAGGGCTGTACAGACTATTGCAAACAACAGACTATAATGACACCATCCCCTGATCTAAAACCGACATGACGGCAAGGAAAAACTCAAAAACCTCAACATGAGGAAAATGAAGAAACCTTTGAGAAGGGACCGCACTTTTAAGCTGTCATAATTCGATTTGCAGGGTAGAGATGGGAGATTTGAAATATCTTGTCGAGTTTTCAAGAAATTGAATTGTTGTTATTGTTGTTGATGTCAACACTTTGAAACATTGTTTGCAATATTGGACATGGCACTCCAGGGTAAAACATGTCTTAAGATGTCAAAGAGAAAAAAATATATATAAAAAGACTACTCGTATAAAAGGCAGAAAAAATATACGGTAAATTCCGGGCTATAAGCCGCTACTTTTTTCCCAAATGTTGAGCCCTGCGGCTTATTCAGCGAAGCGGCTAATTTATGGAATTTTTCTATCGGCCACCAGCGGCGCAGGAATTTAAAAGGAAAGATTAAGACCAGTTGAATATGTGCGCCAAGAAAGACTGCAATCTCTAAGTTTTAGCATATATTTTCTGTAAAGTTAAGGTACGTTCCAATACTGAGGATGATGCCCTCGATGACGATAGTTGTAAGAAGTAAGTTCAAGACGATTTGCCGTGATTTACACATTTACGGGGTGCACAGTTATGTTTGATACATTGCGAGCGTGATCCTACTAGTGTGTTGGTACCTTTCAAAGGCACGGTTTGGGATGAAAGTTATATTATTATTATTAAAGCTTTGAAAACTCTCTCGGTGTACCGTCTTTCTTCGTAGATATGTGTAACCATGTATAATATGTATTTGCAACTGTATATTTTTGTAATGTATTTATTTTAGAGATTTATTCTGTTATGTGTTCTACGGACGAATCAAAAATAAGGGGCGGAGCAAACGCGGGCTGACGGGAAATGTGGTAAAGCTAAGTTACCGGTAGATCTGTCTGTTGTCGCAGCGGACAATAGTGGATATATATTTTTCCCACCCTTAGCTTTGGAAATATACATTTTGTTTCCTTGGATTACTTTCAACGGGACCCCGACTTTACAAGTCTGCATCATACCTTAAATACGGGTATCATTTTCTATCTGTAATGTCAACTGTGGTTCTGGAATTGTGTACTATCTATGAAGTTACAATTGATTAGCACCCGGCGTGGTTTTTGAACTGGCCTTCTATGAAGTCACTATCTTTGATTTTTGCATTTCGGAGATGGAATATGAGCTTGCTCTGTCCACTCCACGCATCGGCCCGGTATTGCAGTACCTCCGGGAACGGTGCTTTCGCAATGATCGCAGCAAGGCTTTGGGCTAGGACCTTAGCTTGGCCTTTTGGCTGAGAGTAAGTGTCCCGGCTCCTAGGCTTTGTAGCGTATTATGAACTGACCGATAACGGATAATGGATAATGAATAACGAAGATAGATCAATAACCCTTAAAAACCCCAAGTTACAATTGTGGAACTTAAAACCTGGCTCGGGTTAAACTTGTGACTGTGTTGCAAGCTTAACTGCAGGCGCCTGCGGCTTGTGTAAGTACAAGAGTGTCAAATCACTCAAAAAGTGGTGGGTGCGGCTTATAATCAGGTACGCTCTATAATCCGGAATTTACGGTATTTACAGCATATTGAATAGAGTCTGGCCAAAGTTTTAATAACAATGAAATATTGGTGAGTTGGTGAAAGAAGATTTAAGGTTTATCATCGCTTAAGTAAGATGATTTATAATCATCAATTAGTGAATGGTGACAGGTGACAGTTATGATATGTAAGCATTTACTGTACACTTAAAATCAAATTTACTGTATTTTTAAGTGAACGTATACACCCAAAAATATGACAGCAATTGTGTTTTTGCCTGTAGTAGTTTGCTTGCGCAAACTGGACGGGCTGATGCTGAGCGTGAGCAGTCAAAAGCAGTATTATGTTGTCTGTAGTGGTCCCTAGTGGTAGCCTCTAGGATTGCTCATGAACTGGATATTTGTTGCAAATAAAACTGGTCTCACTAAAATGAACCGGCTTTTTCGGGTCCCAAACGTCTCTTCGGGTTGTTTTTGCTTCTTTCATCCCAACATGACCAAATATTATGCAAAATTATGCACAAAATGACTTAAAAGAAGGGGGGAATAGAACAAAAAAGAAAAAAATACGAAAATGAAAAAGTAGTGAAAAGCTGAGAAAAAAAAATAAACAAAGGGAAGAGAAAAAAAGAAGGAAAAATTTAGAAAAAAGCCAGAAAAAAAGAAAATAAAGAAATGTAGGAAAAAAGTAAATAGAGAAGAAAAAGAAAAAAAGTAACAGCTCGGAAAAAATAAACATAATGAGATTTTTTTTAAAGGAATTGAAAAAAAAAGTAGAAAAAAAAACACAGAAAAAAAGAATAAAAGGTTTGTGTTGCAATCAAATAATTCCCAATTATAGCAAGTGAATCTTGTTGCCAACATTGTACTTCCACTAAAAAAATGTGATTAAGTACAGTTCAAAATAAGCCCCCAAAAATGTTAATAGTATGCGACAAAATATATCAGGAAATAAAAAGAAATGGACATCTTGTGAAAGAATTGTAAAAACAAACGACGTTTGTAGGCCGTACAACCTTTGCAATAATACATGAGTCAATTCATTCGAAAGAGAAAAATCATTTTGCATTGCCGGAAACTCAGCAAAATGTAACTTGGTGTCAAGTTTTGGACATGTTTGATAATGAATTATCTTGCCACACTTGGGATTATGGTTGCTCACTGTTGTTTCAAGCGTTGCTCACCGACTTTGTGTGGACGCTCAGACACGTGGAAAATTACAGGGAACATTGCTCAAAGGTAGTGTAGCTTTGTTTTTCAGTACTATGCTTCATCATACAGCCTGTTTTGTAGCGTTATAGAGCATCTGATTTTATTAAACGTTTAATTTACAGTTTTAAAACAATACAGGCTACTTATACAAGCCTCAAACGTACTTATATAAACCTTAAATATAAAATATAGCACTGAAGCAACTTACGGTTTTTGAAACCTTCTGCCACCTAGTGGTCAGGTGTTTAGTTGTCCCTCCTGTCACTATACATCGCTGGCACAGATAGCAAGGAACCAAGGCTAAAGTGTTCATTTTAAACTAAGACGTCTGTTAGTTGAGTGCCAGGCAAAATATTTCATTATTATTTTATCCACCAGTCCTTTAATTTTGATCGGTCTTCATTTTAATAAAATAAACCAATTCATTCAAGTCATTCCATCGGGGCAAATAAGAGTAGAAGTGACTTAACTCGGCATGCAACTGGAACTTCATACCTTTTACACGTCTTGATCTTCGGCAGACTGCGAAAGACAAATTTAGCGTTCAAACTCTGCAAACCTCAAAGAATCGAGTGTTTTAAACTCGTGAGGAAGAAGAGGCGCTCGTGAATAATTTAGGCTAAAGATTTGAGATTTTTTATTGTGTGACGCGTATGTTATTGCACTGCTGTCAAGGAGCCTGCAATTTGCATCACTCCCACGATATTGATATTCTTAATACTTGCTATTCAGATACCTCCAGTATGGCGTGTTTACCCGTCCGCAGGTCTCTTATCTGTCAGATTTTTGTGGAGAGCGAGACAGTTACTTAATTACATTTCATGCGTCCCAATTTGGTTTATTTATATTTTTCGTGCTCAACACTTGTTGCGTATTCACTTTGTGTATTTGTAGTTGCATTGGGCGCATTGAAACATTTTGCTAGTATTATGTAGCTTGTTTTAAAGTGACAGTGTTACAGATCAATATTGATTGGTATAGTCCGTAAAAATATCATGGAGTTATCGTGTAGTTGTGTATTTTGAAAATGGGAATTTGCATTTAACGTATTTTCCGCACTATAAGGCGCACCTAAAATCTTTTTTTTTTTTTTTTAAAGCTGACTATGCGCCTTATAATCCGGTGCGCCTTATATATGGATCAATATTGAGCCGCGACAGGTCTTGCAACTTACGGTAAGCAGCCACCGACTCCATTTTTCGCGTAGAAGAAGAAGTGCGCTGTGCATACTGGGAAATATTAAACAACGATTCTTTTTTATTTGTGCGTTTGTATAAAGACCCTGAAATGGCTCCTATTAAGAGACACGCTTACAACGCAGAGTTTAAACTCAAGGCGATCAGTCACGCAGTAGAACACGGAAATAGAGCAGCAGCAATTCGAACACTGCAGAAGAAGAATTCGAGGGATTCGTAGATGAGGAGCTGATAGAGTGAGCTTTATGTTTTTCTTTTGTGTGTTTACTTTTTACAGTTATTATGTTATTGCTTTATTGTTATTGTTTTGCACTTGTTATTGTTTTTTGCACATTACGAGTGTCACTATATATATATATATATATATATATATATATATAGTTTAATTTACCATAACAGTATCAGACGTTTTTTTGCGTATTGACTAAATGGAGGAAAAGTAAAATGTTATGCCTTGCTGTTGTTCAAATATGTTAAAGATGTGTCACGAAAATGCTTTACCTCAGAGAAAATAATAACACAGCTGTTTATTCCTTTTGGGAGTGAATGGAGTTGTGGAAAGCGTGTTTGTTATCTATGAATAAAGTTTGACTGACCTATCTGACTGTTTTGTTGACATTCCCTTTAGCGTGGCACCATCTAATGGTTGCATAACGTAACTACAGCCTCTACTGTAGCGCCTTATAATGCGGTGCGCCTTATGTATGGAAAACCTTTTTAAATATATCATTAATTGAAGGTGCGCCTTATAACACGGTGCGCCTTATAGTGCGGAAAATACGGTATTCTAATGATCGATAGCAGGCTTGTCCAAAGTCAAGCCTGGGGGCCATTTTCGGCCCATGGTCAAATTTTTATTGGCCCGCGGCCCCTGTCATAAAATTCATAATACTTACCGCCAGTAATGTTGAAACCACTATAAAATCATTTGGCCACCTTGCCTTTGGCTTTCTGTGAAAATTTCAACCCACCCCATGTACGGCATGTGGAAATAATAAAAGAAAATTGACTGAGAGGGCCGACGCTTCCAGAACATGTGGATATTGGAGTATTTTTTTCACCCGAATCCGAAACAACTGTGTCTGCCTAATTTGCCAAGAGACCAGAACTGTTTTCAAGAAATTTAAACTACCCCGTACTAATCATCCCGGGAGCCAAGAAGAGATCTGCAAGTTCGCCATTCGGGCCTCTATTCTAGAAAATGCTCTGCCCCCTAAGATTCGATCTGCAACCTCAGTGGAACTTTTTACATCTTGGCTTAAAACACACTTATTTTCTATAGTTTATTAATAACCTATATTTTTATGATGACAATATATGAGTATTATTTGTTATTGCAACCTGGTCATCCTAGAAAACGGATTATCTCATGTGTGGTCCCTTCACAAGGTTTCTTCATTTACCTCGTGTTGGGGTTTCGAGTTTTTCCTTGCCCTCATGGAGGTTTTAGATCAGGGGATGGTGTAATACCAGTCTGTAGTTTGCAATAATCTGTGGTCCGTGCTGCCCTTTGAGACTCCTTGCGATTAAGGGCGTCACAAATAAATATGACTGGACTTGACTTGACTTCAACCATTTGCAGTTCCACGCAGTAAAAAAATGAAACACGAGTCCTTCTAAATAAAAAAAACTGTGGATAAAATACAAATAAAAATGTCAATACAGAAGCTGTCCTACTTACAAACGAGGTAGGTTACAGACGATCGCTTGTAAGTTTTTTCAATGATATATTTTGTATGGAATGCATGGTAAAGGTTTATAAGTTTGACTTACTTTTGGAAGATGAGCTTCAATAGTGAGGCGACTTCCTCATCCGTGGTGAAAAGTGGTCGAAAAAACGCGATCCAACTATTTTCTCAACCGCATTGAGATTTATTATTCCACTCTCCTTTCAAATAAAAAGGCTTGCCTCTTCTTTACATTTTACACCAACCATATTGAAATTTTGAATGGATGCACGAGATATTAAACAATAAAAACTTCAAAGTTCTTAGAGTGCTAGAGTGTATGTTCACACACAAACTAGGAAGTAGAAGCTGGATTTTTCTTCAGGGTGGATGCTGGGAGAGCTCTCACAATGCCGCATGCCGGTAGCGGCGGAAAGAAGCACTACATTCATGTCCTGTACTAGGAAAAAGGTGCACACAATACAGATTCTAACTTACAGCAATGTTCGGATATTTTTTGACATCCCCCCAAAAATGATCGTTTGTATTGTTTTTCGTAAGTCGAATGGTCGTGAGGGGAGCGTCGGTCCAAAGATAACAATTAGCATATGCTTTTTGCTAATGTCATGATTACCGATGTGAATTACCTGTGCCGCCAACCGTTGCAGGCTCTGATTGGCTCCCTGTCCTTATTTCAATCAAGTCCTGTCAGTCCCCTGTTGTCAGTCCGTCTGCGAACCTCTGTGTATACAAGGCTAGCCTCTTTTTACCCTGACTCCCGACCACGTTTGGTCTCCCGTTCCGGCTACGACCCGTTTTGATCCTGACCACGTCTGCTCTCCCGTTCCACCTTACGACTCATTTTTGATCCAGACTACGTCTACTCTCCCATCTTGGCTTACGACTCGTTTCCAATCCCGACCACGTTTTTGCTCTACTGTCCCGGCCATCGACCTGTTTTTGCGTCCCTGACACCGCCATCGCCCGCTACGTAAGATCCGCTTCCGTATTCGGATCACAATCCGATTGCGAGAGCGTCTTGCTGCCATTCTTCTCTCTATCTCAATAAGCTTGTGAGAAACGTTCTGGTCCTGACAGCCAAATATAAAAAAAAATAATAATAATTCATTGAATTCCCTTAATAGGGTAAATACATATTTTTAATCCGTAGCAGTAAGTTCAAATGTATGTAAGCATTGAGAATCACAAAAAAAGATGTTCGGTAAACCTCAAGTACCGCATTTTGTGTTTCATAGCCCCGTGTGAGATCATATCGCCATCATATTTGACTTAATGGGCCTTGCAAGCAAGCTAACGTGCCGTGCGGATTTATTCAAGTTTGCATCCACGGTAACATCTGTCGCGGTTAATCGGGTTCATTTCTAAATAACCCATTTGACATCATTTGATGTTGCACAAATTAAAATGACGTTTGTCTATAAGCCTCATATGTGTTACCTTGTACATTGCGGTATCGGTTTTTAAATGTCAATTGGAGGACACCTGATGTGAGATTCTGTGTGGTTTGGACCTCTTTGCATCTGAGCAAATTGGGCCAATTGGGAGAGATGCAGAGGGGAAAATTCAATAACCATGACGGTTAAATCAGCGTATCAATAACCGTGTTTGAAGGGTAGGTTTGGTATATTGCGGCTGTTTTTTTTCTACTTCTCACGCTAAGAAAATGCTGCATCCATCTATCTATCTATCTATCTATCTATCTATCTATCTATCTATCTATCTATCTATCTATCTATCTATCTATCTATCTATCTAT
>NC_142364.1:14571333-14688833 GCF_059441175.1 Urocampus carinirostris
TGTTCAACAGCAGGGCCCGACAACTTTCACTAGTTTACCACTGCCGCATCTTAAAGGTGTCCTGCCCATCCCTTAGAACGCGCCCAAACATCCCACTATCCTTTCACAACACCTCTCCACTCATTCCTATCACCAACAATAGCTCTAGCTTTCACTAGATTTAGACCTCTTTCCTGCAGTGCATTCATAACACCATCTATCCACATCAATCGCGGCCTTCCCCTTGGTCTCCTTCCATTTACTTCTGCTCTGTAGATCCTCTTCAACATTCGCCCCTCATCAACCAACCAAGTACTCTCTTATAAACACGCTTGCTCAGTTCCACGACTACTCCAGTTCTGTCTCTCACAATTTAATTTCTCAATCTATCCAATCTTGTCACTCCTAACATACTCCTCAAACACTTCATCTCAAAAACATTTAATTTCCTCCTCAAATCTGCGTTCAGGCTCCAAGTCTCTGCACCATACAACACAGTCGGCACAATCGCACTCTCATACATACCCTTCTTAACATCCATACTCATACTCTTGTTGCTCATCACTCTCCTCAGAGCACCTACAACCTTGCTTCCTTGATTGACTCTGTGCAATACCTCGCACTCCATTCCACCAACTGCAGCCACATCACAACCAAAGTACCTAAAGCTTTCAACTTCTCCCAGCACCTGTCCATGCAACCTAATTTTAACGCCATGCCCACCACGTGAACACTTCATCACCTTACTCCTCCCAACATTCACACATAACTTACGCCTATCACATACTCTTCCAAACTCCGCTACCAACATTCTCAATATTTCCTCAGAATCAGCCAAAAGCGCTGTGTCATCTGCAAACAACAACTGACTTACCTGCCACACAGTTCCACTGTTATCTATCATCTCTACACCTCTGCCAAATACTCTTGCAATATTTATTTATACTATGCGGTATATTTAGGAACATTGACTGAACATTAGTGTGCCTCCAGGTCAGTTCCACTTGATTTAATGGGGCTTTTGGTTGCATTTTATGACTTTGGAACGGATGAATCTCTTTTCCATTGATTTTAATGGGAAAACGTGTTTCGGTTTGCAACCGTTTTATATTACGACCTTACTGCTGGAACCAATTAGATTCGTAAGTAGTGGTACCACTGTATTTCACCTTTATCGCTTACCGGTGTTTTCCCAGACGAGATGTCTGAAACCAAATCCGGCACGGCGACCCCACTCCGTTCTGGATCGGTGGGAAACCACCGTGCGACTGTCAAAAGCGAGACGGATGGCGCCGAATCGCCTGCCGGCGCGGCCCCGCAGCCCAAGACTGGCGCAGAGGGTTCACTAGCGTCTTCGCTCACCTCGTCCATCGACTCGACAGGAGGCGCCGACGTCCTGGCCGTCCCTCGGCCGGGCAGCCACACCATCGAGTTCTTTGAGATGTGCGCTAACCTCATCAAACTGCTCGCACGATAGCTTGCCATAGCCTTGTCCCATCTACCAGTGTTTTTTTTTTTTTTTTAGGTTTGTTCTTTTTTAGCAATAAGCATGCAATTCAACAGCCGCTCGAGCCCCGGACGGCAGAGGGGGAGAGCATATATCAGATGGATACTTTAACACCCTATCGAGTGATTACACTGAAATTGTTGTACTGTCGAGCCAGCTAGCTTCCAGTGCAAAAAATATTGTAAGATCAACTTTTTGTGTTTGTTTTTCCTGTGCGGGAGAAGGAAGAAGAAGCACATTTGCACACTTTATATCATTCCTGCTGCTCTTATTTTGTTTTTTCCCAAGCGACGACGCGCTCTTCGGGCCTGTCAGGAAGTGCAATGATAACCCCGCCCCTTTCCAAAGTCACTTTTTGGGTTGAAGTTATCATAAGTCATAAAGCGAGATGTTGAAATAGTGCTTTAGCGCCATCTTGTGGAGTCTTGGTAGAAAAGGTTCAATCGGGCATTCAACAGCAAAGTAGTGCTTTGACACCTTTATTTCGGGGGGGGGGGTTTAGGTCACTCGCAATTGTGTAGGTGGCTTAAATATATCAACATTCAGGGTGGATTTACACTACAGATCTCAAAGATATCAATGACATCCACCGTTATAGGGACATTGTGTATTATTTTTCCACCAAATGTCACTGTAAGGACTGCAACCCAAAACGAGTGCTAAAAAGCACAAGGAATAATGTAAATGAAGGAGACTCAAAATGACCAAAACACACCATTTTACTTTATGACCATCCTTTTTGAGGTTTTTGGGTACCTGCAGCAGCATGATAGCGGACAATCATGCCAGCTCCGTCTAGGTGAAGCTTATGTAAAATAAACACAAATTCCTTGAACGCTTTTTAAAAAAAAAATGTACTAATACATGCTGTTTCTGGTAATTTTGCTTATTATTCAAATCCATATTGTTAGTTTTAATATTTTTTACCAGGAAGTGCTAAATAATAAACAATGTCCCTTTAACATAATGACACATAAATAACCAAGTAAACAGTCATTGCTTTGAATATAACAAAACAGCCAAGTTCAAATTGCAAAATCAAGGGTGTATAAACTGAGGCACAGGGCCACCTGTGGCCTACTGACTTTGTGCTTTGATACAAATGATATTTGCCCCTAAGATTCTAACTACTCCCATCTGTGCCAGTTGCAAAGTGAAACCACAAAAGGCGCCAACAACTAGTGGATGTGTAATTTTTGTCACCCAAACCTTGCTGTGTAAATCCAGCCCAATTGACAATACAGGGTGTGGTTCCCGAGATCTATTGCTGGATATTTTTTTTTCTCCTATGCCACCTGTCAATCTTAAATTGATCACAGATGGATATATTCTTTTTTCATTTGTTTATCAGCCCGTGTTAAACACCCGAGGCGGGGAGTGTGTGAATTGCCAAGAATCATGTGCCTACTTGATGATAAATGTAAAGGACAGTATTTCAACTTGACAATCTGAAAATTAGCACCCCCCTCGTTTTGGAGCTTTCAAATACTGACCTTTTTTTTTTTTTTTTTTCGTTGTGTATGGCTAACTATTACATAACATTTCTTATTATTTGCTTCTATTACAGTGTAGATCTTCTGGAATTATATTGTAGTGATGAATATTTGCCTTTGTTGTCCGTGCAGTTTGTTATAAATGCCATGACGAAGAATTCCTTACCCTTTTCACGTGTGGATTTCATGACCTTAAAGAACTACATGCAGCTGTTTGTTTTGTTTTTTTCCCAGACAAGCGTTTGAATGTGTCACAAAAATCGAAATTGTTTTATCATCTGCTGTCAGGTTGCCTTATTTGGTGGGAGCGGGGAACCTTCTAAGACCCCAGAAGATTAAATTCATTGTTTTCATTATTAATGCTATTGAAGATTGAAATAGGACCAAAGGTTCCCCGCCACTGCCTCATCTTTACTGTTTTCCGTTTATAACTGTTTTGATTCTGAGTAATGTCACACGTTATTAAAAACAAAAAAATATCTATTTCTTTTATATCCGGTTTTATTTTTCCTAAACTACTTTGGATATCTGATCTGGAGGTGATTGGTCTTTCATTCCTCCCACTCTTGAACAATACATTTTGTTTTCATCAAGCAGTATCAATGGTTGCTGATTTTGACAGGTACAAAATGGAAATATGTTGATTACTACATTTCATTCCCAATGAACATCTAAGTTGACTTTCGGAAAACAAAATGGAATATAGTCAGAATCGTGGATTTTAGGAAAGCGTATAATTTTTGGAAGCTGTTTTTTTTCCTCCCATGTATGCATGTAGAAAATATGAGGGGGGATGTGACGAGTGGATTTTGTCTGTTCCGTGTGTAAAGGGACCCCAGATGAGTGTCGGAATCGTTTGTATACACAAATGCCTAAATAAACTGCTAAATTGCACACAAACTTTTAAGAAGGACTGTCGCTTGAGGATATTTTTTCAGGTTATTTGAATGATTTGGCGCAAACTCCAATATTTAAGGAAAGTTGCCATTTTGAATGTGTCAAATGTGACTAAAACTAATACCGGTTAGTTTGGGTGCCAGAAATCCTTAAAATATTCGTATGTTTTTCTAGGATTGAAAAGTGCTTGCATTTTGGGTGAAGTGGTTGTTGATGCTTGAAACTGTTGCCATGTTTTTTGATGAGTCGGCTTAAAAATAATGCAGACACTGCTCTCTGGCGGCTTTGCTTTGCTATTGTATTTCTCCTTCCCTCACGATTAACGGCAACTGGTATTAATTTGTATGGCATTGTCCTCAAAAAGCGTCATAGTCCCCTACTACGGATCATGCCCAAGAGGACAGTTTGTATGCATCACCTAAACCGGTCACTATAAAATATGTATTATAAAAAGATTGTGCATCAATTATGGACATTTACTATTTCCCAGTGGTAAATTGTAATGGAAAATTTCTGCAGCTGAAAATACGAGCTATGTATAACTAATTTTTACTTAAAACCTAATGCCTTTTCCTATGTATATCAACTACATCCCTAGCGGTATAGTGGTTAGTATTGGGCATTCTCACTGCTGTGATCTGGGTTTGATTCCCATTGCATCCAATGTACAAATGTGGTCAGCGATATGGTCATTGCTTGAATACGATAACATACAACCAAAAAGCCTCTTGTGGAGACAGTAGCTCAACAGAGTGCTTGTCTTGGTGCTGAGAGGTAGCATGTTCAATTACCGGCTTCTCCGAGCTAACTGTCGAAGTGTCCTTGGGCAAGACACTAATTCCCTAATGTCCCAGATAAACATTTAGGCGCCTTGCATGGCTGTTAAAGCTATCAGTGTGTGAGTGTGTGTGTGTGAATGGGTAATTGTGAAGCGCTTTGGGAGGAAAAGCGCTATATTAATGCAGACCATTGTCATTGTCTTCAGTGACTTGAAAAGTGCTATTTAAATGCAGACCATTTAGCATTTATCTCCAAAACAAATATATTTCACGATTTACTCAAAATCTAAAAATAATTTCTTCATAAATGCACACACAACATTAAACATCGCATATATGCATTGCAGATACATTTGGGGCCCCGCAGAGTACACGATTCACACCGGATTTCTCCCTTTACTTGTACTGGATAAATTGGAAAAATTGCTTTGAAAGTCTTTAAAAGTGCTTGTAATTGGCCATGAAAAAGGTTCACCAACCCTCAATGACTATTTTACAATTCTAATTAGCTAGTGTAATTTAAGAACAGTTTGGCACCCAAACAACCTAAAGACATGCATCATCTTAGCTATTAGGCTCACGAGTTTTTTTTTTTTTTCATCAAAACTATAACTTGGTTATGTTTTAACACTCAATCTGTTTTCCAGCTATATACACATTTTGAATATAAATTGATACATAGTTTCTATTGTGCTACCGGAATTTCTTTATCTCTTACATAAAATCATCTCCGAGGGTGGAGTACTTACTGTACTGCACGTGACATATTTTGAGTTGATATAAGATTACTTTGAAGTGTAATATCTGGCATACTTTGGATTGTATTTTTACACCATTTTGTCGAATTATTTGTGTGAAAGATTCAACATATTAAAAGTTCACGTTTAACGAAAACATTGAAACGTAATATTTACGACTTCCGGTTTCAAAGCTGCATCTCTTCTTCGAGGAAGCTCTTTGATGGCACCAACACAACACAGTCAACATTAGAAGCGAATGCTAGCTTTTCCGATATTAATTAATATTTTATTAAATATTACACTTTAAATTCCTTCTAGAGTCGTTTCTGCTAAGGTGATACCGTCATGTCGGAACGCGACAGTAACCCGTTCACGGAGCCGGAGCTCAGCAACCCTTTTCAGGTAAGACTGGTTAGCTAGCTACTTTAGCATAGCTTCGTTTTTTGTTTGTTTTAGTACGACATACTACAAAAACGACGTTAACATATTAATTCGAAGTAACGACGTGTTAAGCAACTTAAATTTGTGAATAGTTCAATATAAATGTTTTAAATGACACCTTTGCTGGAATTTAATATTGTGAAGTCACACGATTTCAATATGAATGACTTGCAGCGATTAATCGGTCAGTTTCATACAAAATGAGGTCAGATTCCAGATTTTGGACTATTACGACAATGCAGGAATGCATTTTCTGCACAATGTGAATTATTCACACAGAACCCTGCAAGGGGTTTCATGTTTGGCGTTCGCTCAAGTACCAGAGGGCAAGCATATGCCACCCACCAGCAAGATCACTACTGTTATCAATTTGACACACTTTCTCTCAAAATCAGGACAAAACATGAAGTAATTTTCCATTGGCAACAACTTTTCATTTTATTTTGTTGTGATCGTTTCCTTTATTGTGTACTATTTACATTTTTTTTTCAAATGAAAAAGGAAGCCTAATAAAAATCCTTACTTTTATTATTTATTATTAAATAGCTTGATTCCCCCCTCACCGATCGTCAAATACAAGGTTATAATGAATTTAACAGCTTTAATAAGCAATTGACAAAACGGAAGGAAATAAAAGGGCTGACAGAAAATAAGCCGGAGTTTATCTTGGTCCCGTTGTCCCTTTGACAATCCAAATTCTTTTCACAATAATCAAGCCATATAATTAGATTTTTATAACCAAGCATTCATCCATCCATCTATTATTTGCACCGCTTATCCTTAGTAGGGTCGCGGGGGTGCTGGAGCCCATCCCAGCTATCTTCGGGCATTGGGCAGGGGACACCCTGAACTGGTTGCCGGCCAGTCGCAGGGCACACAGGGACAGACCATTCGCTTGCTCATTCACACCTAGGGACAATTCCGACCGGCCAATTAACCTGATATGCATGTTTTTGGAATGTGGGATGAAACCGGAGTGCCCGGAGGAAACCCACGCAAGCACGGGGAGAACATGCAAACTCTACACAGGAGGTTTGATCTCATGACCTCAGAACTGTGCTGCACACGTGCCCCAGGCATTCTATTTAGCATAAATCATAAGACAAGAGAAATACAATTTATTTAAAAGAAGAAATCAACATAATCTTGTGTAGTATATTATTTAGATTTCATTAAATAGATATTATTTGTATTCATTTTCATTCATTCTATCACTTTCTGATGACTGTTAAAATTAGCCAGATTATTTGCAGATGTTTTGCACAGTTTAAGAAATATTTTATGGATTATTTTCCTCATTTTATTATTTTTAAATAGACTTCTTTGAGTAAAATGACTCTGATAAACTGTATTGTTTAATAATCAAGTGTGGTGAAATACCATTTTTAATAATATATATATATTTTCAACCCTATCCTGCAATCTTTTTTTTTTTGCAGTTTGGCGTTTTCAGAAAAATCTTGTGTGCATTAAAAATGATAAACCTCATTTTAAGAAATAGTTTAAGAATTATTTTCCCCTTACTTTTTGATTTGAGTTTCTCTTCAAATAATCCTCACAAAATATGTATTATTTGTAATTGTACGTGTATTAATGAAAAATAAAAATAAATTTTGAAATAAAATTCCTAAAATAGTCTACCAAATCAAGCACTTTTGTTTAATTTAAAGATTTTTTTCCCCACCAAAAATTAAAAATCTAAAACATATACAGAAAAATATGGAAACAATTAATCATCCTTAAAACATCTATTTAATATACCATTTTGTCATGTTTTTGCTGTATTGTGTTACGGAAAATATATTTATATTGAATATATAGTTTTTGCTGGGGAGGAGCTCACAGAAATTCATAAAAAGTTGTATATTTGCTTGGTTTTATTGAGAAAATTCTACAAAATTAATATATAATATTATTTACTATTGTTATTTTTACAAAATGTAAGTAGAGGAAATAAAATGCAAAATCAATAATCTCATATTGGTCAGGAAAATATATGTTGTTGTTTTTTAATGAAAAAATTATCTTAATACATCATTCTTTAGAATTGTGTACTTCGAGATGGAAACATGTTTTTTTCCATAGAAGTATTATTATTTTTTTTTTTATATATATACGGTTCACAAATATAATCATTGTGGCACCGCTTCCTGTGTTGTGTCTTGGGCAAGTACAGCCTGGCGGCACCCATCCCTGTTTTGGGTCGTTTTGGGGGGTAGGAGTTTACTCACCCACATAAAACCAATAGAATTAGTTTCTGTGGTTACCAATTGCAGGAGAAGCCTACTTAACTGACTCAGATACAGCACCTTCATCATCTGCTTGCTGTGTTTCTTTTTGGTTATTCACTAGCATCATTTCGTTCTTCAAAGACGAGCTGATCTTGTGATGACAATACGAATACGCGAGCCGTTAAAAACCTGAACTGGCTTTGATTCACATTATTAATGTTTCACAACATCCCTGCTGTGAATTATTTAAGACGGCGATCTGGTGACGAGCTGTAGCTGGCGTTTATGTGTGGGTGCAATGGGGAAAATTCGGAAAGAGGAAGATGCTTATCGCAGTTGGGATCGACGGAGCGCGCGGGACTGATGCTAAGCTAGTAGGTGGGCAGGACCTTGGCGGCGGTGGCGTTGAGCTTAAAGGATGGCGAGCAAGGTACGAGGAGGACTGGTTAATAAGTTAACGTTTTGTTTTTTTACGAATACGTTTTTTTTTCCCAAAAAAACCTATTGCAATACATATCCTTCTGTTAATCAGTGGTGAATTTGTTTTTGTGTGTGCTGTGCCTGAATAAAAATCCACAATTAAATGAATAAAAACTGTACTTACCTATTGAAAAAAATGAATGTATTATTTGACTTTGAAAAACACAATAATTTCTTATTATATGTTGATATTTGTTCAAAAAATATTAATATTCATGTTAGAAATAGAAAGTACAACGTCTCCATTAATTTTCAAGTGATAAAATGAAAAAAAATATATATTTTTGACTAATTAAGTCCTAGAACAAACATAAGGACCTGCCTTTTGCCAATAGGGCAATCACTTTAATTTTACATAATATTCAAAATTATGTATATTTACACAGAAAACATTTTGAAATATACCAGAAAAACAAGGTGAATATATTGTAGAATAAGAAAATAAACAATATGAAATGAGGAAATGATCCGCCTACTCGGTAAGGATGTTCTCGTTTTTTTCGGCGAAGTGTGCCATTTCTGCAAGAAATTTCATGTGATTTACTTTCAAAGTACTGTAATATACTCAAAAGGTACATGAAAAAATCCATTATAAAGTTCCTTGGGTACTGATGGCCTGGAGTAGCAGTCTTTATTTGTTCTTAAAGGGACAGTGTGTATTATTTAGTGCCCGCTAGTAGGAATTAAACCCTAGTTCATTAAGAATATAACATTGACTTAGAAAATAAGCAAAAGTACATAAGTTAAAGGTTTTTTGGTTTTGGTTTGAACAAATTTATTGACACTAAAAACAGAAAACAATCATGACAATCTCAACAGCAATTAAGCACATTCACAATATTATATTCCAATATTACGTTTTTAACAGCAAACACAAAGTGAGGTTTTAGGTGGTTTAGATATTTTGCTTGGAGTTAAAGCTATACACATAATTCGGCTTGACTCGACAATTTTATTTTGCGCCCATAAAGTTTTAACTTAAAGGGACAATGTTTGTACTAGTTAAAGTTCTTAGTGGTCAAAAAAACTTTGTATTTTAAAAGAACAATAGTGAAAATACATGAGCTGTAATACAATCATACATTTTACATAACATGAGCCTGATCTAGAGAGTGCTGACATAATTGTCAGCCATCTTGCTGCTATGGGTAACCCAAAACCTTTAAGAGGGTAGGCCTGGGGTTGCAACTCAATTTAAAAAAAAAAACTAACAATAAATATGTTTTTTGGGGAGCCGCAAAAAAAGAAAAGCCTTACTGTATATAAATTCTTTTTTTTATTTTATAAATGGGATTTATGCACAAAAAATTGTCATTTAATATTTCACATTTATTCTTAAGATTTGAACACATTGGATAACTAAGAATATTTTGGTCCTTCCACAAAAACAATAACTAAAGAAAACAAATATTTCCATCGCTAGTGTTTTCCTTTTTAAGATATTTCTTAAAAAGCTCCAGGAGCCACTCGGGAAGCATTAAAGAGCCACATGGGCGTGGGGCGGCAGTAGCTCAGGGGGTAGAGCGATCGTTTTAGGATTAAGGGATCCCAGTTCGAATCCCGGCTTGTCCGTGTTACATGCCGAAGTGTCCTTGGGTAAGACACTGAAACCCCAATACCCCCAATAAGCAGGTTAGCGCCTTACATGGCTGCACATATCACGGCCGCAATTGGGAAATGTGAAGCAAAATGTAAAGCGCTTTGGGAAGTCATTGACTTTAAAAGCGCTATATAAATGCAGATCATTTCATTTCATTTCACATGCGGCTCTAGAGCCGCAGGTTGCTGACTCCCCAGGCTAGACAGGAGAAAAATATGAATTGCTGCTTTTTGGTCACTAGCCTTGTTTTTACTCCTTCCTTGTGCTTTGTAGCGCACGTTTTCGGCTGCCCGACACAAGACAGCGAAATCTTGTGGTCAAATAATACACACTCCCCCTTTCAAACGTTATTTTTTTCTATGAGCCCGATACTTTTTTGTACGGTCAGTCTGAAAATCTTGCGGTGTGTTTAAGGATCCTTCGGTGACCATGGCGAGACAGACCACAGCGACGGGGTTAGAAGAGTACAATCCCTTCACAGACTCCAAGACGGTGAGTGTTTGAGCGACTGTGAGTGCCTCGTTGTTCGATTCCACTCAGTCTGGTTGGCTTAGCTTCCCGTGAGAGGTTAAGATTGGGCCTTAAAAAAATACAGCCCAACCTGAGCTAGGTCCGCGGATATCATAGCCCGAACCTGAACGATTAAATTAAATTTGCAGGACCGAGCCAAAAGCAAACTCAAAATTTCATTGTTTTTTGGTGAGGACAACAGTTTTCCATCATCTATAGATTTTATTTGGAGTTGACAGGAAATTTCTAAGGCCGTCCGGGTTGAAAATCGGACCTTAAACAACAGATGCAGTACAGTAATTCCTCGTTTAATGTGGTGCAGATACCCCGCGAAATTTGAAACTCCGCTAAGTAGAAACCTTTATTTTAATTATCTATTTATTAATCAAGAGCAAACCCTGTTTACTGGTTCAAGGATTTGATTAAGAATAAAAGTTGTGTACTTTATTAACATTGTTTTACAAAAGACTGTTGTACTTTTAAATTATAACTTCAAAAGTTATGTTGCTGTATTATTGCGAAAGGACCTGATCCACTTCACTTTCCGTGATATTTTGCCTGCCATCATGTGGCCGTTAAGGGAAACTGCATTTACCTCTCAGGTCTGTCCTACTGAAAGCATATAATAATAATAATAACAGAACGAAATGTCGATTGCACCTGACCCGTTGTAGCGAGCCGATGCAGCCGCAGCCAACAGAGGGCGCCGCCGACCACTTTTTAAGTCTTTGGAATGACTCGGCCGGGGCGCGAACCACCGACCTCCCAGTCTCAAAGCGGGCGCCTTACCATCTAGGCTACTGAGCTGGTATACTGTACTCTAATATATTCATAATAAAACATTTTTTAATAAGCCTCAGGGAGCCTGCATGTAAGCATTTGTTTAGCCATTCAGAATGCAGAACACAACGCATGATGAAAATCTGCGAAGAAGTGACCGGCGGTAAGAGGCGTGAAGTAGCATGGAGTCTCTGTACGTCTTTAAGAAGCTAGCGTGGCACTTTATGAGAGAGAGGGAGAGATAAAGAACAGCAATGTCGGGTCATTAATAAAAAAAAAGGCACTGAGAGAGAAGCCCGGCCTGACCCGAACATAATGATTGACATTTTAGACCTCAGGCTTAAGATCTTACCTCTGTTTTCCGTCTAGTCGGCAAAGACGAGCATGCCCCCCGCCGCGGCACCCGGCCCCCCTACGCAGCCGGCCATCATGAAGCCCACCGAGGAGCCTCCCGTCTACTCGCAGACTCGGCCGCAGGTAGTTCTAACTTTTTTTCTTGGCCCCCTTGCACTTAGCTGACGACTTTGAACTTTACTTCAGGAATCGACGGGGGGTGCCAGCGAGCTTTTGAAGAGGCAGGAAGAGCTGGAACGGAAGGCGGCTGAGCTGGATCGGCGGGAGAGGGAGATGCGCTCGCTCAGCGCTTCTGGAGGTGCTTCACAAATTACTTGACGGGCAGTGGGGTAACTAAATTTACAACCAAATATATTTTTTTCTTTACAAACAAACACACTTTTATATTTGACATTGATAAATTGGAACTGTAGTAGACCCCTTAATATAAAGAGAAAACATCAATGGATTTTGAACTTGCAAAGACGGTGAGAGAAGCCTTCAGATAAGGAATTCCGTCACCTAAGCCCTCTCTTTCATTATATCTTCAAGGCTACAAAAAGCAGACCAGCCCTGAGGGGTGTGGATATCAAAGAACATCAACATGAACAAAATAAACTTATCTGATAATACAACTTTTCACGTAGGAAAAATACTCACCTCATCCAACAGGCTCCTAAAAAAGGCAAATATTAAAAACCATGACGGCTGTATTTTTGTTAGATTTTTATAATAGTTATATATTATTTTTCAAAAAGATGTTTTCCTCTTACATTTTTAATTGAAAAAAGATGGGATACATAAAAATAAAATACATATTCTTATAATCTGGTCCACCATCGGACGTAGTAGGGGAGGAAAGCGGTGTCTTGTCAACACTGTGGAATGTGGAGATGGCCCAGGATGTTCTAGAGCAGTGGGCAGAATACTTTGAAGACCTCCTCAATCTCACCAACACGTCTAAGTGTGAAGAAGCAGAGCCTATGGACCCTGAGTTGGGTAATCACATCGCTGTGGTTAAAGCTCCTAGGTGGTTATTCCCTGGGGTTGGATGAGATCTTCCCAGAGTTCATCAAGGCTCTGGATGTATTGGGCTTGACTCGCCCATGTAACACCGCATGGACATTTCGGGACAGTATCTCTGGAGTGGCAGACTGGGGTGAGACAGGAGAGTGTGTTCCAACTACAGTGGGATCACACTTCTCAGCCTCCCTGGTAAGGTCTGTGGGCAGTACTTTGGGAGTATGGGGTACCGGACCGCCTTATCCGGGCTGTGCAGTTCCTACATGACCGGTGCCAGAGTATGGTCCGCATTGCTGGCAGTAGGTCGGATTTGTTTCCAGTGGGAGTTGGACCCCGCCAAGCCTGCCCTTTTTACCGATTCTGTCCATATCTTTTATGGACAGAATTTCTAGGAGCAGTCTTAGCATTGAAGGGGTCCAGTTTAGGATTCAGCATTGTATCTCTGCTTTATGCAGATAATGTGGTTCTGTTGGCTTCTTCAAGCCGTGGTCTTCAGGTCTCACTGGAGCGGTTTGCAGCGGCCAAGATGAAGATCAACACCTACGAGTCCAAGACCATGGTTCTCAGCCGGAAAAGGCTGACCAGCTATTTCCAGGTTGGGGATTAGATCCAAGTAGAGGGGTTCAAGTATCTCGGGGTCCTGTTCAGGTGCGAGGGTAGGATTCAACTCGAGATTGACAGACAGATTGAGGCAGCGTCTGCCGTTGTGAGTAGCCAGCTGAGGTGACTCGGGCATCTGAAGTATATCTTCTGAATGTGTCCCTCTGGAGATGTTTCGGGCATATCCAAATACAGAAAGTTCCCATAGATACTATACGTTATTCATATTTAAAGTCTTCAATAGTTTGTTTTTATTGTTCGGGTTTGTTTTATTGGAAAAACATAAAAATACGTAAAAATGCATGAATATCATGATTTTATTCCAGCATTCCCCTAGAATTGTGTTTTCAAGGGTTGAAAAGTTTTTTAATTTTGTGTGAAGTGCTTGTATAGTGTTGCCATGTTTCTTAACACATCTGCTCAATAATGCGAATACACGGCTTTCTGGTGGCTACGCTTTGTATTTGCATTTCCTATGAAATGTCAGGTGCATGGTCAGTCGTAGGGTCGTTGGGGCACCATTTCCTGTGGTGTGTCTTGAGCAAGTACAGCCTGGTGGTGCTTATCTGCACCTTAACAGGGCACTATGAAATGGGTATTAGTATATCAATTATTATGACATTATTGGCCATGCAAAAAAATAAGGTGGCGTGTTCCCCAGTGGTAAATTGTAATGGGAAGAACTTCCTGCAACTGAAAATGTAAGCTACATACTCAATTTTACCCAACACCTATATGGTGAAAGATTTGTCTCAAATCATATCTGCAATTCATTTAAGATCTGGGGCAGTAAAACTTGTTTTAGAACATTCATATATCCTCTAACTCCTTGCAGGCAGGAAAAATAACTGGCCCCCCTTGCCAGAGAAGTTCCCCGTGGGCCCGTGTTTCTACCACGACATCTCAGTGGACATCCCGGTGGAGTACCAGAAGACGGTCAAGATCATGTACTACCTCTGGATGTGTAAGTGATAACTCTATTCAGTTTTTACTATTGGACACCTGCAAATTAGATTTTATAGGTTAATTATTATTATTTTTGGGCACAGTTATTTGTTGTTTCGACATCGTTGTCGCTATCGGCCAGTCATGTTGCTGTTCTTTGATCACCACACCCTTTAGGGCTGATCTGCTTTTTGTAACCATGAAGATTTATAAAAAAAAAAAAAAAAGATTTGGAAGGCCTTAGAACAGCGATGAAATTCCTTATCTGAAAATGTCTGTCCCTGTCCTCCTTGCGAGTTGAAAATCCATCGATGTCTTCTCTTGTGTCTACTAAACTTTAAACTTAAGCCCCTCCCTACCACTTTGTTTGGTATCTTGTTGTGGTCACAAGGGCGCCGTCATGTTGTTGGCTTGCGCCGTCACATGCCGGTTTCGTAACGACACAAATTATACGCCCGGAATTAAAATGGTGATATAAATAGTGACATCGTGCAATTCGATGATAGAGATCCCTCTGTCTACGCGGTAATGGGGACCAGAACCACCCACATTATTGGCGAAGTAATGTCACACATTTTTTCCCTTTTTTTTTCTTCTTCTTTATTGATGCGCAGACTTGCCCAGAGAACGGTTTGGTCTAAATTCAAACAGTCTTTTACATTTGTCAATGTTTTTCTTTGGGCGGACTTTCATTTAAGGGGCTTGCTGACTTACCCACTGAGAGAGAGAACACATTAGAAAAAAACTACTTATTTTGAATTATTCTATGTCGTTTTTTGGGGGTGAACCTTGATTAAAAGCCTTGCCTGCTAAGAGCGAGCAAGAAAGAGATGGTGAGAGAGATGCATGGTTTAGGCACATGACAAAAGGCGCAAGACACAAACTCTTCTCAGCAAGGTTCAGAAAATGCAGAGCAGGTGTCCGGTCACAGCACAGTATGAAAGACGCTATAATATGAATTGGCCAATTTTCATCAAAGAGCACAAGTCAAGAGGTGCTGGCCAATCGGCATGCATCTTGGCTGTCCGAACTGTTCCTCTGTGGTGCGGGAAGTCAAGTCATGTTTATATGTATAGCCCTAATCACTAGAAGTCTCAAAGGGAATGTACAGACTATAGACTACTATTAGCAGAATGTCCGGTTGACAATTTCCTAAAGGAATCATCAGTTGTTTTTGTTAATTGTATCGCAAATTAGCTTGAATCTTGGCTGCCCGAAATGAAATGAAATGATCTGCATTTATATAGTTGTTCCTTGGTGGTGCAGGAAGCATGAGATGTTTTCTTTTATTCGATCTTTTCTTTTAATGAAATATATTTTCCCGCGAAGGAGTGAACCAGCGATAGCTGAAGTGCAAAGTAGCGAGGGGTTTCTGTACACACCATGGCGTTTGCGATCATTTATATAATGAGAAATCTCAATATTTTGATGAATTTTTGTTAATATACTTTGAAAAATACATTTTTTTAATAATAGAAGTTTTTGAAATTCTGGCGGGACCAATTAAACCCTGGCAGCCCTTCGTATGTATGGGAAACACTCCATTATTTTAAATAATGTCTTTATACATCAATGAGTCAACCTTATTCATTTTTTAAAGGAGGAAGTTTATGCGGCCGTAATGTGCCCCAGGGCTAGGTTTGGACACTCCTGCTATAATCTGCCTTTTTTGCCCTCCAGTCCACACGGGGACGCTGTTGGCCAACCTGGTGGGCTCGGTGGCGTGGTTCGGCGTCGACTCGTCCCGCGGCACCGATTTCGGTCTGGCCATCCTTTGGTTCCTACTCTTCACACCGTGCTCCTTCGTGTGCTGGTACCGGCCCGTCTACGGGGCCTTCAAGTCAGTCTTTCATCCGGCCACGCCCATTTTTCGACCTTGGCCCCGACCTTCACAATGTTCACCTCTTATTCTCCAGGAGCGACAGCTCGTTCCGCTTCTTCCTGTTCTTCTTTGTGTACGTGTGCCAGCTGGGCGTATACGTGATGCAGAGTGTGGGTATCCCCGGATGGGGAGCCTGGTAAGGGACTCATCGCTGCGATGCCTTCAATGCCTTGCGTCGTTTTCACACTTGGCGTTCTCGGCGTCAAATTCATATGAAATAATTATTTGTATGCTAAGAAAAACAACACCTAACCCCTCATTTAAACTAGAAAAACATGATTAGCATTACGATTTAAAAGAAAACATCCATCCATCCATCCATTATCTCCACCTGTTATCCTCAGTAGGGTCGCGGGGGTGCTGGAGCCCATCCCAGCTGTCTTCGGCAGTGGGCAGGGGACACCCTGAACTGGTTACCAACCGGTCGTAGTAAAAAAAAACACCTTACCCCTAATAGCTGCTGTGCAGTTGGCTGAAAATATATTGTTTTTAAAGCCTGTCAAGGATATGTGGTACTCTATATTAGCATAAGAATAACCCTTTTATTGCACAACTCTAAGGATGAATGATGCGATCCATTCTACTTTAATTCAGGGGTCTCAAACTCATTTAACATGGGGGCCTCCAGAACTAGGGTCTGGGTGAAGTTGGGCCTAATTGTGTTTTCCCCCCAAAAAGTTCTGTTAACATTCCATTGAATATGAAAATAAATCAATAAGAAGTTGATTAATGCATAATGCGCTATGGCTGCATTTAAAGGAACAGCTTACCTTGATGGAGATGATATAACTGTCTGCCATCTTGCTAATATATTTACTTGAAAAACCTTGCTAAAGGCAGCGCGAAACATAGAAGAAAAACAGCGCATTATTGTCACTTTGAGTTTCTGTGGATGGTATTAGTGCTTGTTATTTTCAGGGTAATTTCCGTGTGTACACCGGGATACAGCAAAATCAAATACACTGTCCCTTTACCTTTATATCGAGGAGGGGGCTTCAAACTATCATCCTGAGGGCCATTGTTGAAAACTGCACTCACCTTCCGGTTGTGTTCTACAGAAAGCATATATTTTTCCATTATCAATCATTTTTGAAAAAGCGCTAGGCAGCCACGAGGAAAGGGGTCTCAAACGTGGTGCCCACAGGCACCAGGGAGCCCCATAAGGACAGCTGCACTGAAAAAAATATGTGCTAGGTCATTGTGATTGACTAGTAGAATTATTTTTTTGTGATAGACTAAGTCTATTTAATCCTATTTCCAATAATTAACCTGGCAATAACTTAGAATCAATATAGTAAAAAAATAATAAATTGCTATTTTGAAAATGCATATCAAATTGGTAGCCCTTGGCACGAATTAGTAACAAAACATAGCTCTCAGCTTCAAAACGGTTGCAGACATCTCTACTAGAGAGTCACAAAGATGCATGTGGCTCCAGAGCGAGTTTAGTCCAACTTTGTTGACAATAGAAAGCATCCTTCTCTGCGTTTTGTTAACTGGATAACTTTTAGAGAAACTTGAAATGAAAATGAAGTGCGCATACATAATGTACTGTTTTACATATGCGTACAACTCAGAACGCAATATTTTTAACGGACAGGCAGAAAAGGGGCGTGGCAACTAGTAGCCAATTATAATGCAGAACACAATGAGCGATGAAAATTTACAAAGCAGCAAAACCACGATAAACTACGATACAGCTGTATGAGGCGTACCGGGTTGGCCCTCATGTGACCTAACCACGTGACGACACCATGACGGACGGCAGTAAACCGTAGTAAACGGTACTCCCCGTGGGTGAGGCCAGTGAACAGTAGACGACAACAACAAAAGCGGCTATACTATTCAACACCATTGGCGATGTCTAGTCAAACGAATATTGTGAAGCTGTCTATCGAGGTAACTCACCTTGTCCACAAAGAGCGCTATTTAGAGTAAGTGAGAATAGCATTTGCAATGCTAGCTACTAAGCGATACAGTCTTCCTCTTGACATATTCACACATCTAACCCAATTCTCTAGTCTGCTTGACTTCAGTCCACACAATCTATACCACTATGTCGAAAATGGAGTATCCCCATACACCGGTGCTGATGTAAATGCTTATAAAAGTCTAAATGCTTACCAGTTTTCCGAAGCTGGAATTTTGAAGGAATGTAATAGAACAGTAAAGCATGGGGCATCGTATAGAAATCACTTTTGAGCGAAATGACGTTTTCTCTTCTGAACGTTTGTCTCTCATTTTATCCGCCGATAATTTGGCAGTTCATTTCAGCATAATAAACTTTATGGTAGAGCACATAACATTTTTTAATACATGTGATATTCGGAAGCTTACTGTTTGAATCCCTAGTTCATCACAATAAAAGCAGCTCGTATGATGATGTCATAAGAAAATGTAACTGTAGGACACTAATGTAGCTACTTAGCACGAGCTAACTTATTATTTTGAGTGTCTTTGACGTGACCAGTACCTGCTTAGAATTAAATGATCGCAAATACATCAAACGTATTTTGTAAAAAATGTTTGCTGCCAATCTTGGAATACTGTAGGGCTGCCAGTGTGCACCAATGCCTCTGTTTGATTGCAGATAAAAATTGCCACCTTCTGTCTTTATCGGAAGGGATGAAATTACAAATTGGGCTTAGAACCTTGCACACTGCACAGGAATAAATCACCAATGAAAAGAGTCTTGGTTATGTTCTTCTGACGCGATTATTGGCAGGGTTGGGTAGGGTTACTTTAATTTGATTACTTTCAATTACTTTTGGATTACTCCAATAGCAAATATGCTAATAAAAGACAAAAGAAACTAAATATGAATAAAATGACTACGTTTTGTGCAGGCTTGGGGAGTAACGGAATACATGGAACGGCAAAAATGATGTCGGCAAGCTGTTTGGATTTATTTTCATTTTGTTTCTGTCGCATTTGATGTTAGTTTTGCCGGAGATCAAATAGATCAAAGCCAGGAGAGAAAGCTTACCACGTGTTGTGAGTCATCATTTTATTCATATTTAGTTTCTTTTGTCTTTTATTAGCATATTTGCTATTGGAGTAATCCAAAAGTAATTGAAAGTAATCAAGTTAAAGTAATCTTACCCAACCCTGATTATTGGTATTCTTTCTATCTCAACTGCCAATTCACCTGCCGTGCACTCAAGTGCTTCCTGCTGCCCGTCATGGTTCGCATTCTCATTCTGCCAGATCAGGCAATGTGATGTCTTATGCAAAGAGTCAATAAGGCTTTCAAATTTTTGGCTAATTTGGGGGTTTTATGTGCGCCTTAAAGTCCCAAAACTATTATAAATATAAAAATGAAAAAAAAAACGCATGGCCACGAAAATATTCAAATAGAAATAAAAAAAATGTACCAAAACTTCTAGTAAAAAGGCCCTTATAATTATTTGAATACCTTGCCCACTTACGCTCTCATATAATAACACATTGCTGCTTCATCAGCGGATGGATCTCCGCCCTGATGTGCTTGAATGCTAACGTAGCTGCAGGCGTGCTGATGATCCTGGTGGCGGCGCTCTTCACCTCGCTGGCTGTCATGTCGCTCGTCATGTTCAAAAAGGTTCGTATATCACGCCGTCACGCTTTTTTTTGTTCAGGGGTTGTACGGGTGCTTGAAATCATTGAAAATGCTTCAAATTTAATGTGTTTTTAAACAAGCGCTTGAAATTTGAGTGAAGTGCTTGTAAATTCTTGAAATTGTTGCCAAGTTTCACAACGGGTTTACTTGAAAATGATGCTGACACAGCTCTCTTGTGATTTCGTTTTGCTATTTCTTTTCTTCCTTTATTTAATGCCATTACGAAAGAAAACGTTTTCAGAAGCATTGTCTCCGAGAGCCAAAATGTAGAAATGTTTTTCTTGTTTTATTTTAAAAATAATTATAAAGGGATTGTCAATGCTCATTAGTAAGCATCAAGCCTCTGGGAATTTCAGCATAATAAATCACCATTAAGTGGCAGGAGTGGCTTTGATCAGATCTTTGTCCACACATCAAGTAAGCCCCCACTTCTTAGTGTTTCTTCCCTTTACCAGCTAAATTTTCTGTATTTCCTCACGAATAAGTCAAAATGGCTAAAAATGGCTGACACCTTCCAACTTGAGAAAAACATCTGGCATTGAATGTCTTAATGGTGCTGGAGAAATTGAAAATGTGGCTTTGAAATTCCTTAAAGTGCCTGAATTTGGCCTTGTACAAACCCTGTTTATTGATTTGTTTTTTGTAATGGCGCCTTGCCTCCACCAGGTGCACAGCATGTACCGCACCACCGGGGCCAGTTTCCAGAAGGCGCAACAGGAACTGGCAACGGGCGTCATGTCCAATAAAACGGTGCAAACGGCTGCTGCGAACGCCACTTCGAGGGCTGCGCAGGGGGCCTTCAAGGAGCGCATCTAGTTTGTTTGTCCCATTTCCTACACTCCTTTATCCCTTCTTCAAATCCCATCACGATTTGGATTCATACGTCATCATGTTTCACTAGAGGGCGCCGGTTTACCCTCTCATCTCACTGGAAACAATGGCATGAGGTAAACATGAAAGGCATATTTGACCTAGAAATACATTTTTGGAGCTGAGAAATATAGCACTATTACAAAAAATTATTTTCATGAGGTGGGGAAAAAAGAAAATGTATTTTTCTTCGAAAAGTTGTGATATTTCAAAAATTGGGATATAATTGTGAGAAATATATATTAATATAAGAAATAATATATATAACAATATACAGAGACACCTCGCTCTGTCGCGCTTCAGTTATTACTGGTCAATTCTTTCACTGGGAAAAAAGAAATATGTTTTTTTTTTTTTTTTTTTTTAAACCACCAAGGAATGTTTCAGACTTGAGATCTCCGATGCCGATTGACCAAGTTATATCATTGTGTCTCTCATACTGTACTGTAACAGACACCTGCTCTGTGTTCTTCTGCATCTCGCTGAGAAGAGGTTGTGTCTTAGTCATGCTGCCTAAACCCTTCTTTTCTCTCACTCTCTCTGATGGGTGAGAGCAAGGCTTTTAATCGAGGTGTGCAAAAAAAAAAAAAAAGAGACTTATTTAAAATCTAAACTGCGTCCATTTTATTTCTTTCTCTTTCAGTCGAAAAGTCCAATTTAAAAATGCTGCTTACGATTCAAATCAAACTGTCTCACATTGACTCAATAGCAAATCTATCCATTTGTGTTTTTGAGCCACTTATCCTCACTAGGGTCGCTGGGGTGCCATCTTGGAACAGTGGGCAGGGGACACCCTGGACTGGTTTCCGGCCAGTCGCAGGGGACACAGAGACGGACTACTCGCTCGCTCATTCACACCTAGGGACAATTTGGACCGGCCAATTCACCTGACATGCATGTTTTTGGAATGTGGGAGGAAACCGGAGTGCCTGGAGGAAACCCACGCAGGCACGGGGAGATCATGCAAACCCTGCATGGGGAGGCAGCGGTAGCTGGATTTAAACCCTGGACCACTGCAACTTGGGGTTGGGCATAACCACTCAACTGCTGTGCCGCCATATAAAATCGAAATGGTTTCTATTTGTTCTCTCGCGCTCCTTCTTGCTTCTAGCTTGTTCTCTCTTTCTAATGAAAGCCACCCAAAACAAAAAAGGGCAAGATTACTTTGCCAGATTTTCACTTTTCGCGGGTCGTTCTGGTATCCATAAACTGCGGAAAAGAACGAGGGATCTCTGTATATAACAAACAGAACTTACCGTATTTTCAGGACTATTACATTCCTGTGAGCTAGAAGTTTCTTATACAGTGTAATTCGCACCAGACTATAAGTCGCATGAAATAAACTTTGGCTGGAGTTAGGGTCCGGGTGAGGTTGGCGCCATATTGTGTTTTCCAGAGGAAAAGCTTTAAAAAAAAATTTGCTATTCTCAAATATGTCATTAAAATTTCCTATTCAAAATCGGATCTTAAAAGTAAAAAAAAGAATTACAAATTAATATAAAAATGATAAATCAGTCTGTCATAAATTCATCAATAAATTATGTGAGCTTAATTTTTACTAAACTTGAACACAAGGTGGGGTCCCGCGGGCCAAAATTGGCCCATCCGGCCACATGTTTAACACCCCTGACTATAGAAAAAATAAATATAATCTAATAAAAAAAATATTTATCTATTAAAATAATAGATAAAAAAGATGTAATAAATAAAATGCATTTATATATATAAATGAAATGTAATATAAGAATCAATAGAATAACATGAAAGATGGCACTGAATGACACTGAAACTAGAGAACTAAAATATATTAGCTGTAAATTTCAAAAACCACTTTTGATTGAAAAGGGTTTCATCAACATAGTTTAAAAACAAATATATATATTAAATATAAACTTCAAAAGTTTGGGGTCACCCAATTAATCAAATGAGATGCAAAATAAATAGAAAGTATAGGTGAGACATTGAGAAGATCAGGAATAATGTTATCTTTATCCCCAAAACCAAATGATCCTTCACACTTTTAATAGAAATCTCTGATCTATATTAAAAAATCAGTTCTAATTTTGAAAATGTTTGTATCGGAATTACATGAAGTATTCAACTTTTAAGGATAGAAGAAATCTCGTTTTTCATAATTATAATTGTTTGAAAAAAACTGAGAAAGATTGTGTGCTAGAGAGTTAAAAGAAATCGTATTTTACTATATAAGTTTAAGGAGGATTATCATTTTGTAAATATCAAAAAGTGGAAAATTCTTAATACAATGTCATTATTTCGTTTTTATCTTGCTGAATTTGTTATTTAACTGTCTTCTCTGTAAAACTTCCGTCGAATAACACACTAGATATATTTCCTTTGACCGTTATTGGAAATTGAAGCGTTACTGCCCTCTAGTGGCGTGCTTGTGAATAGCCTCACATTTGCATTGTCGATACCTTTTTTTTTTTTTTTTTTTGTTTAAAAAAAAAATCGATCGCGAGAGAGCAAGCTTTCATTTCGATTCGAATTCTGAGTTGTGTCATTCAAGCAGTCGTAGTTTGCGCATCGACTTCCCTCCCACTCGGGATCATCCACAGCCACTCATAATGAAGAATATTATTATTTCTATGATTATTTTTGCCATCGCTTTTAACCACAGTGACTGATGTTGCCACACAAGGAATCCAAGTGCTCTCAATGTGAATGCAAGCGCCTTATACAACAATTCTAAACGAAACACTGGTCTTAAACTTTCATTAAAATATTGTGTTGAATTTTAAAACACTGCTTCAGAGTTTGTCGTTTTTAAATCAGGTTCGTTTCAAGATTTCGGGTAGAGACACTGACAATCCTATTGCTATTTGACCACTTTCTGGTAATGGTGCCAGTTTGGATGACGTCATGATGATGTTTGGATCATTATTGTTCCTAATAAAGGAAAAGAGATTACCTTTGTTGGTCTTAGTTTGCGCTATCGGCCGTGGTCCACTAGAGGGTTTACCTTGTAATGGCTGTGAGGTTACATTAGGTCCGGAAGCTTTAGGACTCACAAGAGGCATAAAATCAATATATTTTAATGATTATTTTGAGATACGAACAATTTATTTGAAGAGAAATTGAAAAGGATCGCCAAACCCGATCTTCAGACAAAATTCTTGAGCGCTTTTTTATATTACTGGGACATTTGAGGATTTGATCAAATAACGCCAGGACCTGTGTCTCAGATCAATACAGTGGTGCCTCTACTTACGAATTGAATTCATTCTGGGAGTAGCTTCGTAACTTGAAACATTTGTAAGTAGAGACACATTTTGAATGTAAATGCGCTAATCTGTTCAAAGCCCCGCTAAAGTATAGTATGATCTTTTTTGATTAAATCATAAGAGTATCAGAACATGAAACAAAAACATGTTAAGATTTGATTATAGCCCAATAAACAAAAAAAAATAGCCCTTTGAGACTCTTTGAGATTAAGGGCTATACAAATAAACTTGTCAAATGTAAAAAAAAAAAAAAGGAAATAATAAAAATATTTAACTTACCTTTTAACTGGTCTCTTTGTTTGCTGGTTCTTAGCAGTATTTTTTGACCTGGCTCTTCTTGAAAAACTGATCCAATAACGTCTGCTTTTGACAATCAGTCAGAAAACCGCCAGGCAGACATCATAGTGAACGATAGCCCAACTTGTCAACAGTTTAACCGGGTGATTCCTTTCTACAAATTCCGAGACTTTGTGGAATTTTTGCTTCGATGTCTTGAATTTGGGCTGATTGAATGATAACTGCGTCGTCCTCCCCGCCATCTTCCCGGAAGAACCCCGCCTCTGAATTCTGAACCGTGATGGTGACACGAAGAACATGCTGGGATACACAAATGCGAACCGGGTGACCAGCCAGTTTGTTTACGTCTTGGAAACTTTGGGGGTGGTTAATAGCAGCGCGTACTGTACTGTATTTTTTTACTTCGTAACTAGAGGAAATATTTTCCCGTTGTATGTAGAGATATTCGTAAATAGAGGTACCCCTGTTATACCCCCTAAAATTGATTTCCATCCTGGAGTAACTTAAGAGTGTTAAGGCTCATTTTAACTGTCATTTTTGTCCTTAATGTTTTTGAAACAATATCACAAAATACCAACCTATTTACCTCTGGGCAAGGGGGTTGAGAGGTGTGCACGCTGTGTATAACTCCGCCCATTCCTACCGCTCACCCAATCAACTTTCTCTGGGTACATGAGTGGAGTTGTCTAGTTTGTTCTGTGGGTTTTCATCTTGAAAGTCTCTCAATGGTGAACATAGATGGTATACCTTCCATAAATTCTTATTTAGCATTGTACCGCCAAAATTTTAGTCGAGACTGTGTCCTATATATACTGGACTGAACCATTTTCATAGTGTCTTCCCAGATAAAATCGTTTGTACATGTAAAAATGCAGTTATGCATGTACAATTTTATCTCCGGGCCAGATGTATTCATGAAAAGAGCTATAGGTTCCCGACCCCTTAATGTTTGTGTTTTGGTGAAGAAAACGTGGTTTTAGTTAAAGTCACAGTAGAGTTCCGGGATACTTCATTTATATGTTCTAAGGTGAAGCTAGCAAAGTGAAATTGTCATATAGTTGGGGGTGGAAACCTCTCATAACTTATGTATAATATACATGCATATTACTAACCTTGGAGAACACACGGGTCATAATTATTTCAAGAAAAGTCTTCCATAGCTCTCCAGTAACAAAAAGATGATATTGTATGTACCTTTGTTGTGATGTAACATGACCTGGTACAGTGGAGTAGCAGATGAATGCAGAGGTGAAGGCCTTTGTGAAGATAACATTGCTATATCTACCATTTTTATTCATGTTCCTTATCAATTGGTCATAGCTATGTAACTTAGCGAAAGTAGCCGTTGTGTGCCATCTTTATATTCGTTGATAATCTCAAGCTTCGTTTCATGGTTATCATGTTTTTGCTCCTCCAGCTCACATCACTTTTGTACCTGTAGCAATTACAGTACCAAAAATACAGCCCTGTATCGCCAACATGCAGATTCTTGACAAAGCACCTGAGATTCTGAACTGAATGAAAACAGGAAAAGGCATTGTGGGAAGGAGTTCAGCCAATAGTATTTTAAATATGCTGTGACTCAGACCAATTACAGCATTTTATATGATGGCAACCAATGGCAGAGAGGCATCTAAGAAACTGTACTTGTCATAGGTGCCAACACCGCAAAAATTGCATTTTTCTATTCTTTTGGGAATGCAAAATATGTATAGTGGGAAAAATACCATAAAGAGGGGCGGAAAAACATCTCACTCCTGAAGGATTTTATACATTTGACTATTAAGGATTTTGTACGATCAAATACAAATTCCATTTAATGCAAAAGATATTCACTGGCGGGGATGTGGGGCAGGTCAGTGCAACCTAGTGGAGAATGATGTTTACAGGAATGGCGGGAACGGGACGTGAGGCTGATAAGATAGTCAGCACATCCGACGACGCAGAAAGGCCCTGATGACGGAGGACGGCAGGCATTGTTATGAGAAACGCTCTCTGCTGTTTTGAGTTTTCCAGACATCGCGGCGAGATGGTGGAGCTCACGTGGGGCTTCATCGGCACGCCCACAGGAGGAGCCGGCACACTATCTTGCGGAACGACGTGGGCCGAGAGGAGAAAGGAGAGGACTCGAAGAGAGGGTTTCCCAGAAACTCCGACGACACTAATTCGGCCATTTTCGGTGGAGTACACTTAGTTAAATTGTTAATGAAATGAAATCTGCCCCCGTGTGAAAATGTCGGCTTTTCTTGTTCATTTTTTCCATCAAGAAATGAGCGCGCATTGTTGGGTGAAAGTAGGTAGTCAAAAAAATTTGGAAAACGATACATTTGAATATTTAACTCCTCACTGTAAAGTGAAACCTCATATGGCAGGGCTGCATTTCAAAATAGGCACCTTCGAATGTTTTACGGGGTTTAGTTTTTGTTTAAAAAAAAAAAATGGCAGTCAATATTGTTCGTTCCACACAGAGTGGCCTTTTTATTGGAGTGGCTTAACCCCTTTGAATTAAAGAGACAGCGAGTGAGCGCGTATTTACACATATTTACAAGAGTCCAGGATACTCAGAGGAGGCAGATGAGGCTCTTGCCCTCCTCGATCTCCTCCTGAACCTTATCGCTGGAGGTGGCGATCTCGGCCTGAGCCGAGAATACGGCGCACAGGAAAGTGAGCGCCGTACCTCCGGCCGCCGTGTAGAAAGCCCAGCCCATGGAACACAAGCCGGCGCGGTACGGCGCCGACTCCATGCCGCAATACAGCCGGACCTTCTCCGAGCCCCAACCGGCCGGATACAGCATCAGGCCCAGGATCAGGAACAGACCTGGATCGGGAGACAGGAGGGGCGGGGCTTATCAATGCGGGCGGTCCGAAGGAAATCCAAAAATCAGCTAGCCTGCGGGGATGTGCACAAATCGACGAGGTGGTGCTACAGCACCTGCCCTTCGAGATCGAGAAATGGACTTTATTTTTCGCACTGTAAGGCACACTACCAAAATAGTCTTTTCATACATAAGGCGCGCTGGACTATAAGGCGCATGGAATTCAAACCAGATTCAGAGCTTGGGTTGCATGAAAACATATACAATCATTTATTTCATTGAACATTAATTAACATTACATTTCACCACGAAAATTAAAGGTACAGTGTGTAATATTTGACCGCTAGACGTCTCCGCATGCTGTTGCGCAACAGAAAACGAGTGCTAAAAGCACAAGAATACAAGCTACGGAGACTCAGAGTGACCAAATCACAAAATTATTTTGTTTCACTTTTTTGCTCACCCTTCCACAAAGAAAATGTTGATACTGATTTTTCCACATACAACACAAATATTCATATTTATAAATAATTTCCAATAATTAAGAAAAGCGTTAAAAGGCAGTATGATTGAGCGCCTCCTAGTGGTTAAAAAAAATGCTTTTTAATTAAGAAAAAAAAACAATTATTAATGATTTAAATAATAAGAAGAAATACATGAACTACCATGCATTTTTAAACATATCCTTCGGTTGACCAAGGGATTTTCTCTCTCTCTCTCTGTCTCTCTCTCAATTTTTTCTATTTCTATCCATTTTTTTCTGCCTTGCCTTTGCATGTTATTCTTTTTTCTCTCTTTCACATGCTTACTCTTTTTTGCTCTCTTTCTATGTCCTTTCTATTCTCTTATGCTTTTGATCTCTCTCACTTTCTTTCCATCTTTGCTTTACTCTTTTTCTCTCTTTCCTTTTCTCCCTCTATTTCCTGTTCTCCCTTACACTACCTCCATCTTTTTATTGCTCTCTCCTTCTCTCAAACTTTCATCTTTTCCTCTTTATTTCTCCTCTCTCTTTTCCTTTTTTTCCTTTCCATCTCTCTCGCTTATGCTCTTACCTTCTTTTTTCTCACTCTCTTTCACATGCTTATTCTTTTTAGCTCTCTTTCTCTCTTTGTGACTTTCTATTCTCTCATGCTTTGGATCTTTCTCCCTCGCATTTTTTCTCTAGTCATTTCCCTTTGTCTCTTTTGTTCTCTTGTTCTCTCATTTTTCCCTCTTTCTTTCTGTTGTGCTTTTTTAATTTTTTCACTCTTTCTCCTTTTTTCTGTCTCTCTTACCTTCTCTCCCTTTCTCTTACTCTGCCTCCCTTGATCTCTTTCTCCCTCTCTCTTTCTCTTAAACGTCTTGTCCAGCCCTTGCGGTAGCTATTTTCTAGCACGTGCTGTCCAGCTAAAACGAGTTTGACACCCCTGCCATACGGCGACATCTAGTTGCCAAATAATACACTCTGTCCCTTTAAGAAAATAGTTCTCACCAGGATTTTCAAGAAGGAAAAAGCAAATTTCTTCAAAATCGTGATGTCTTTTAGGCTTTAAGGCAGCTCACTCTCCACACTAATGTTATCATGATCCGGTTTCCCTGCCCAGAATATCGTTGGGGAATCAAACAGTATCAGAAAGCGGTACTTTTTCATAAAAACGTGCGCCATTGTGCTCGGTTTTTTTGTGCGGAAGGCGTGCTGCGAAGAGGAGGAAATGAAAAGTAGGTCAGAAATTCTTTCCACATGTTGCCGCTCCGCATCGGACGAGCTAACGCTAACAGGCGGAAGGGATGCCAGCTTTAAACGGCGCACGCGACTACTACATTTGGCCCGAATGTATACGCTTCCGTGAAAAAGTATTTGCAGATTTATCCCTCGCAACTATTTCACGTCATCGAAACGATTTGAGTATTAAAATATGACTTGACCACTAGATGTCGTTGCATTAAAGAAAAGCTCTTTTCTTTATTTTTCTCAGTTTTTTTAGATGAGGAAAATGATATGTTGCTTATTTTAGGTGGGGTTTTTTTTTCTCGTTTTAGAACTTTTTACTTTTCATTTTTAATGAAATTATACTTTAAAATGCATTTTTTTTCTATTCTATCATTTAATAAAAAAAAATTGTGTTTGCGGGGAAAATGTGAATAATAGGAAAATCTGTCTTTTCCACTGAATGAGTCAATCTTTCAGGGTTCGCGAACTCAATTTTCTCGGGCGGCCGGCGTAGTTCATAAATAAATTATAAGAATTGAGTATTAAAAATATTAATAAATAGGTTAGTAAAAAATAAATACGACAATAATCCAGCAAACAAGTAAGCACTGAATAAGATCTTAAAAAAGGATTATTTTACCAATACTTAATATGACTTTAAAATTTCATATTAGAGCACGGGCCTCAAGCTATCATCCTGAGGGCTGCAAATGCCTCTATACGCAAGTTTGAGACCCAAAAGTGTACCCAAATTATAAAACATGCAAAATGTAAGAAAATAGTACATAGTTTTTCCATAATATCGATCTATTTCTGAGATAATTCGTTTTGAAGCCTGTCCTGCCTCTGACTTCTTGAAATGAAATGAAATGATCTGCATTTATATAGCGCTTTTCAAGTCAATGACTTCCCAAAGCGCTTTACATTGTGCTTCACATTTCCCAATAGCGGCCGTGATCTGTGCAGCCATGTAAGGCGCTAACCTGCTTATTGGGGGTGATTGGGGGTTCAATGTCTTACCCAAGGACACTTCGACATGTAACACGGACAAGCCGGGATTCGAACTGGGATCCCTTAATCCTAAAACGATCGCTCTATCTCCTGAGCTACTGCCGCCCCAGCTGTGACGTCATGTGAAGAACACCAGCACCCTAGAAAGCCAGCATTTATATCGGTTTAACTAGTCGAAAAGGTTTTGAGTATTTTGAGCAAAATTTTGGTATTTTTTTGGGAAGAATGCATAATCATTGTGTCACAGGTAGATGCCTTAATGTCAGAACAACTTGTGAGCAGCCAAAATGAGGCTAATTTGCAAAGAAATACAGCCAGAGAGCTAACGAGGGCTAATGAACAGGATAGCCGGCTACTATTGAGGACTCACCGGAACGGATCGGCAGAAACATAAGGCTGGCGGACTGAAAACATGCAGTAAAACGCCGGGTTAAACAGGACCAAAAACAGATATGGCAACAAAAACGAACCAGCCGGGGAAAAAAAACAATGGACATGTCAGGCTAGCCGGCTGCTAAACATGGCAAACCTGGACCGATCAGTGGAAACACAGAAGGCTGGCGGACCAAAAACATCCAGTTAGATGCCAGGCTAACCAGCAACCAAAAAACCAAAAAAAAAGATACAGCAACAAACACAAACCAAGCTAGGAAAAAAGCAATGAACACGGCAGGATTGCCGACTACTAATGAGGACTAACCGAGAGTGATTGGCGGAAACACGTAAGGCTGGCGGAGCGAAAACATCCAGTAAGATGCCAGGCTAACCGGGAACCAGGAACCAAAAGAAGATACGGCAACAAGCACAAACCAAGCTAGGAAAAAAAGCAATGGACAGGGCAGGGTTGCCGACTACCAATGAGGACTAACCAAGACTGATCGGCAGAAACACGTAAGGCTGGCGGAGCAAAAACATGCAGTAAGACCCCAGGCTAACCGGGAACCAACAACGAAAAGCAGATGTGGCAACAAACACGAACCAAGCCCAAAATAAACCAGGGAAATGCCAGGCTAGTCGGCTAGTCAGCTGCTAACGAGGCTAACTGGAAGCCTTCCTGCAGCCTCAACGCTAACGGGGAACTAGGGCAATATTACACAAACCGCGAAAAACACAAAGGAAAGGCCATAATTGCCTACCGCATGTCCTGAATTATATTGGAGGTTTTTCTTCTTCAACTCAAGTAATAGAAATGATGAGCTTGTTAGCAAGCTGGGGGAGTTTGGAATGGCCAAAATTGGCGCAGAGAAACCTCAAATACCAGGCAGGACTTGCGGCCCTCAAGGACCGAAGTGCCCAGATCTGGCTACCTAAAAGGTGCCTAAGGAAGAGGAGGCCTTAACCAGGGCAGGTTTACTTATACCGCACGCAGCTTTTGGACATCGAAGAACGCAATTTGGACAAAAATGTCACAAGTTCCCTAGCGACAAGCTGAGCAAAATCCCAATTTTTCCAAGTCATGTTTATTTCTATTTGTATAGCCCTTTACCACAAGAAGTCTCAAAGGGCAAATACAGGGAGTGCAGAATTATTAGGCAAATGAGTATTTTGACCACATCATCCTCTTTATGCATGTTGTCTTACTCCAAGCTGTATAGGCTCGAAAGCCTACTACCAATTAAGCATATCAGGTGATGTGCATCTCTGTAATGAGAAGGGGTGTGGTCTAATGACATCAACACCCTATATCAGGTGTGCATAATTATTAGGCAACTTCCTTTCCTTTGGCAAAATGGGTCAGAAGAGGGACTTGACAGGCTCTGAAAAGTCAAAAATAGTGAGATATCTTGCAGAGGGATGCAGCACTCTTAAAATTGCCAAGCTTCTGAAGCGTGATCATCGAACAATCAAGCGTTACATTCAAAATAGTCAACAGGGTCGCAAGAAGCGTGTAGAAAAACCAAGGCGCAAAATAACTGCCCGTGAACTGAGAAAAGTCAAGCGTACAGCTGCCAAGATGCCACTTGCCACCAGTTTTGCCATATTTCAGAGCTGCAACATCACTGGAGTGCCCAAAAGCACAAGGTGTGCAATACTCAGAGACATGGCCAAGGTAAGAAAGGCTGAAAAACGACCACCACTGAACAAGACACACAAGCTGAAACGTCAAGACTGGGCCAAGAAAAATCTCAAGACGGATTTTTCTAAGGTTTTATGGACTGATGAAATGAGAGTGAGTCTTGATGGGCCAGATGGATGGGCCCGTGGCTGGATCGGTAAAGGGCAGAGAGCTCCAGTCCGCCTCAGACGCCAGCAAGGTGGAGGTGGGGTACTGGTATGGGCTGGTATCATCAAAGATGAGCTTGTGGGGCCTTTTCGGGTTGAGGATGGACGCAAGCTCAACTCCCAGTCCTACTGCCAGTTTCTGGAAGACACCTTCTTCAAGCAGTGGTACAGGAAGAAGTCCGCATCCTTCAAGAAAAACATGATTTTCATGCAGGACAACGCTCCATCACACGCATCCAAGTACTCCACAGCGTGGCTGGCAAGAAAGGGTCTAAAAGAAGAAAAACTAATGACATGGCCTCCTTGTTCACCTGATCTGAACCCCATAGAGAACCTGTGGTCCCTCATCAAATGTGAGATTTACAAGGAGGGAAAACAGTACACCTCTCTGAACAGTGTCTGGGAGGCTGTGGTTGCTGCTGCACGCAATGTTGATCGTGAACAGATCAAAGCACTGACAGAATCCATGGATGGCAGGCTTTTGAGTGTCCTTGCAAAGAAAGGTGGCTATATTGGTCACTGATTTGTTTTTGTTTTGTTTTTGAATGTCAGAAATGTATATTTGTGAATGTTGAGCTGTTATATTGGTTTCCCTGATGAAAATAAATAATTGAAATGGGTATACATTTGTTTTTTGTTAAGTTGCCTAATAATTATGCACAGTAATAGTCACCTGCACACACAGATATCCTCCTAAAATAGCTAAAACTAAAAAAGCCCCACTCCAACTTCCAAAATATTCAGCTTTGATATTAATGAGACTTTTGGGTTCATTAAGAACATGGTTGTTGTTCAATAATAAAATTAATCCTCAAAAATACAACTTGCCTAATAATTCTGCACTCCCTGTAGAAGAGTTAATCAATTATTCATTAATAATAATGTAATAAAATATTTAAATCATCTAAATGGTAGGGTGCAGATCAGTTTACTCCTTTCAAGAGATTGTTTTTATTTTTTTACTTGAAGAAAAAATGTTTAAGAAATCTTGCATCTGGCAGACAATTTTGTTCATTTTTTTTTATCTAAAGATGCTGTCCGGACTTTAAAAATGTTTTACTTGCTTACTCCATCTTGTGGCTTAAATCATCATTGCAGCCTCTGTCAAGATGCTTGCGTGGCACGTGCAAGTACATGCCTTTCTTAGACACGCTCGAATAAAGTCTTTTTTCATCTTTTTGGGGTATGGGTTGGCCTTTAAATTGTATATGTTACCTCCCGTCTCGATTACTGTAATGCACGACTCTCCGGTCTCCCGGAGTCCAAAATCAAGAGCCTTCAGTTGGTACAAAATGCTGCAGCGAGGCTTTGACCTAAGAAAGTTTGATCACATTACCCCGATTTTAGCTAACATGCATTGGCTCCCTGTTAGCTTAAGATGTGATTTTAAGATTCTGTTGGTAGTATACAAAATCATGCACGGACTTTCAGATTTAATTTCGCCCTATGTTCCGGTCCGGAGCCTTCGCTCTGAAAATGCTTGTCTACTCGTGATCCCAAGAGCCAAGAAGAGATCCGCAGGTTCTAAAAACACGCTTCTATTTTATAGCATATGAATAACCTATACTTTATGTTGACAATATCTGTGTATTATTTGTTATTGCAACATCCATTGCAGCCTGGTCATCCTGGAAGGAGGACTATCTCATGTGCGGTCCCTCCTCAAGGTCTCTTCATTTTCATCATATTGAGGTTTTTGAGTTTTTCCTTGCCCTCATGTAGGTTTTAGATCAGGGGATGGTGTCATAATAATAATCTCTGGTCTGTGCAGCCCTTTGAGACTCTTTGTGATTAAGGGCGTCACAAATAAACATGATTTCACTTGACTATTTGAAACAGTCCTTTTCTTACTCTCGCCATTTTCATGATTCACTAACAGAAAATTGTAGGCATGAGCATGAAATCCCTCTCCACCGCACAACATCCTTTCCTGCTTCCTAACGTGTTACGAGTCCCAAACAGAACAACAGAAATGAGCATTATTGCTGTTCACTACCATAGCCATCTGGAGTAAGATCTTCCATTGTTAAGAGTCAAGATTTCATCTGATGACGTCACAGCTCTAAAGGATATGAGCATAATTGGTCAACTTTGAGACTAAATGTCTCAAGCAGTCCAGCGGCTTGTGGAATAATCTATAAAATCTGCATGATTTTGGGGAGGAACACTACACTTTCTGTGCCAAATTTGAAATAAATGGTCTTTTATAATCCCTCAAATGGAAGTTAAATCCAAATAAAACCAGTCAAAATATTGTTGGACTCACCTGCGATGCCCTGCAGCAGGCCGCAAACGTTGAAGATGCTTTTCTTCATGATGCTCTGGAAGCACATGGTGAAGACGGAGATGAAGGCCACGGCGCACAGGAGCAGGATGCCGGCGGCCAGGAAGATGGAGGTGGCCTGCCAGAAACCGCTAGCGATCTCTCCGAAGTGGACGGCGTAGGGTCCGCACAGGACGCCGCCGTGATGCAGGTGCGGCAGTTTGACGCAACGGCCGTAGATGCCCAAGGTGGGACGGTAGGCCTCGCCGGCCGAGGAGGAAGGCGAAGAGGGCCCGTGGTGGTGGTGCTCGGGGGTTCGGGGGAAGCCCACCAACCAGTCGCTGCTCATGAAGGCGATCAGTTCGCCGAAGGCCGCCACGATGCTCAGGAGAGTCCACAGCATGGAGCGGCACGTCACAATCACGTGGCACATGGTCGAAGACTTGAGGTTTCGGTTCCGCCTTTGGTATGCTAGTCCTTTGATATCACAGTCCTCCGTTTCAGATCTTCAATAAGTTCTTGAGTTCTCCGATTCTTCCTTTAATATTTGCTTCGGATCTTAAGTACTCAACTTCTTCTTTCAGTCCTTTTTCGAGATCCTTGTTTCAGATCTTTCCTTTGTTTCAGATCTCAGTAAGTTCTTCAGTACTACAGTCCTTCTAGAACTTATTTCAGATCCTCGTTACGTACTTCAGACCTTGATCTTCTTCAGTACTTCCAAGTCACTTCTGCAACTGTTAGAGAAGTCCTTTTAGTGCCTTCCTTGAGCAGCCCTTTGTTTTTTGTTCTGTTTCTACGGATGAATCAGGCCTTCCTTTAGTCCTTGATTCTGTCCTCCTTCAGGTCTTGTTATTCAGTCCTCGTTAAGTCTTTCCAGACCTTGATTTGACTTTGTTTTAACCGCCCTTTCAGTCTGTTTCTTCTGGCCTGGTTTTACTCCTGCTTTAGTCTTTGGTAAAGTCTGTGTGATCTCCTTTTAGAATTTGTGTTAATTCCTTTTGTATTGTTTTTTTTCTATAGTTTTAATTTAAGATCTAGTGGCTTGTGAAACCCTTGTTCCAGGTTTTCTTCAGTTCTTCTTACAGTACTAGAAGTTCTTGTTTCATTCCGTTTTTAGGTTAAAATAACCACCTTTCAGTCTCTGTTTCTTCAGGCCTTGTTTTAATCCTTCTTTATGTCCTTGTGAACTCCTTTTAGTATTATTAGTAACTCCTTTTTTATTGTTTGATTTAAAATCTAGTGGCTTGTTAAATCCTTGTTTTCCCTTCAATTCTTCTTTCAGTCCTATAAGATCTTGTTTGATTCCTTCATTAAGTCCTTGTTTGAACCCCTCTCCCAGTCTCTTTATTAATTCAGGCCTTGTTTTAGTCCTGTAGGTCCCAAAGGTAGTTCTTATTCGAGTCTGTGTGAACTCCTTTTAGCGACTGTATTTGTTGCTTAAGATCGAGTAGCCTGTTAAATCCTTGTTCGGGTTTTTCAGTTGTTCTTAGAGGCCTACAAGTACCTACAAATTTATTCCTTCTTTAAATCTGTATTGCTCTGCAGGATTGTAGTCCTTTTTTATGTCCCTCTTTTATTCCTTAGTCAAGTCTTAGTGAACTCCTTTCAATTTGTCATTGCTTTAGTTCTAATTTGGGTTTTTTAATAGACAGCTAGATCCTTTTTTTCGGTTCTTCCTCCAACCCTTTGAGTCCTCGTTTCAGTCCAGCTGCGAGTTCTTGTTTTAGTCCTTCTTTGCTTTCTTCAAACCCTTTCACTCCTTCTTCCAGTCCGACATTCACGCCGATTCCGGGTTTTTAATTCCTTGTTTGGTTCATTGTCTTGGTCCTTTTAGTCTTGTCAATCAGTCCTTTATATCTAAAATCGTGTGCTGGGAAAAAAAATCCTTTCAGCTCCTTAGTCAGTTTTTCTGGTCTTTCTCAGTCCAGCTTTTCCTTAGTCCAAATTTAACCATCAACTGCTCTGTTTTGTCTTATCGTCTGACCGCCGTTTGACTCGTTGTCCTCCTCCTGGCAACGGTTCCCGGCTCACATCATTCGAAGGCGGAGTCAGCTGGTCCGCGTGGGACGCACCTGCCAGATAGGGAAATAAAAATAAAGATGAATCACATTTTTATTGCACGGAAACTGACCTACTTGATTACTTTGTAGCATGGGTACTATTTAGACAGGAAAGCCTGGAAAAAAACAGGCTTTTATCGTCTGCGTGAAAGGGGCGTTAGGGTTACGACTTAACTCCGGCTTCCAGCTGGCCCTCAGATGCCGTAAAACTGCCACAGAAAGGCAAACAAACAAACACTCGCCGTGGCAACAGGATAACGGAGTGGCAGCGTTTCCTGTTAGTGACAGTGCGAAAGTATTTATATGTAAAGATAATGAGATCCACGATAAGAAAGCCAGTCAGCGTTTCTCCTGTCGCCCTTTACTTTCTAAGTGCCGGGAAAAAATGATACAGACAAAAGCATCAACAAGCTAGTTTTAAATCAAACATTTCATTATTAGAGTTTCGACTAAATTTTTCCATCCATCCATTTTCTGCACTGCCTATCCTCAGTAGGGTTGCGGGGGTGCTGGAGCCCATCACAGCTATCTTTGGGCAGTGGGCAGGGGACACCCAAAACTGGTTGTCAGCCAGTCACAGGGCACACGGAGACAGACAACTCACTCGCTCATTCACACCTAGGGACAATTTGGACCGACCATGTTTTTGGAATGTGGGAGGAAACCGGAGTGCCCGGGGGAAACCCACGCAAGCACGGGGAGAACATGCAAACTCCACACAGGAAGGTTTGATCCCATGACCTCAGAACTGTGCCGCACACGCGCTAACCACTGCGCTGCCGAGCTGCGGTTAAATTCATATGAGGTTGAAAATTGTTTCTTTAAACCAGGGGTGTCAAACTAATTTTAGCTGGGAGGGTACATGCTAGAAAAACAAATCTCACATGGGCTGGACTAGTAGGTTTAAGATAAAGCGAGAGAGAAACAGAGAAGGAAAGACATGAATGAGAGAGAGAGAGAAAGAAAAATAGCACGAGAGAGAGAGAGATAGCACGAGAGAGAAACAGAGAGAGAGATAGTATGAGATATATATATATATATATATATATATATATATATAGCACAAGAGAAAGAGAGACAGAGAGAGAGATGGAGCACGATAGAGAGCGAGAGAGAGAGATATAGCACGAAAGAGAGAGAGAGAGATAGTAAGAAAGAGAGAGATAGATAGCACGAGAGCGAGAGAGAGAGGACGAGAGAGAGGTGGCACAAGAGATACAGCACGAGAGAGAGAAAAAGACAGAGAAAGAGACAGAGCACAAGAGAGAGAGATAGCATGAGAGAGAGATATTTAGTAGGAGAGAGAGAGAGAGAGAGATAGCACGGAAGAGATATAGCATAAGAAAGAGAGAGAGAGAAAGAGAGAGAGATAGCGTGAAAGAGATATAGCACAAGAGAGAGAGAGAGAGAGAGGAACAGAGAGATAGCATGAGAGAGAGATATTTATAGCACAAGAGAGAGGGAAAGGAGAGAGAGAGCGAGAGACATAGAGCATGACAGAGAGAACAAGAAGGAGATATAGTACAAAATAGAGAGAGATAAAGAACGAGAGAGAGAGAGAGAGAGATAGATAGCACGAAAAAGATATAGCACGACAGAGAGAGATAGAGAGACACAGAGAGAGAGACATAATAGGAGAGGGAGAGAGAGAGATATACAGCACGTGAAAGAGAGAGAGAGAAGGTAAGAGACAGAATAGGGAAGAAAGAGTTAAGTAAACAAATTGCACAAAAGAGAGATATAGCACAAGAGAGAGAAAAGGAGGTGACCGTGTGGGGTACGAACCGGAACGACGGCTGCACTGCCGCCACAAAGGGTTCAGGCACTAGCTGGCCAACCCACTTATTCCCTGGTACACCCTGAATCCAGTTATACTTCAAATCACTCAAGAGACTTACTCTACGTAAAGTAATGCTGCCATTTTGAAAACACGGAGATCTGGATTTTCTGACATTTATCGATCAGAGATCGATAAAGACAAAACGAAAAATAAATTTATGACAAAGTCTATACTTTTTTTAGTTAACTTATTATACAGTTCTTACCAATATCACACAGATAAGACAAAAAAGAATTAAGACATCTGAGAGTTAGATTTAACACTTGTAGACAAAATACAAGACCTTTTCAAGGCCTTAATTTATATTTATCAAATTTAAGACATTTTCAAGATTTAAGACCTTGGGAAACCCTCGTAAACTGTCATAGAAAAATGAGCATTCAAGTTCCCATTTTTTATGTTCTTGAAATCCTGCTCAGGACCACCATTGAATTTTCCCTAACTGTTGTCATGTAAACGTAACCCCAAGTCTACAAAGGAAAAGACTTGTTCTGCTTTGGCACACATTTGGATCTTTCCTCATTTTTACGAGCTAATTGTCTTATAAACACACGTTAACAGTTCTTTGGAAAAAGAAACAAACGGTCTTTTCAGGTCTTTGGTGCTTATTTCTTTACTTAGTCGCTGTCGTATAAACAAAGGCTAACTCAATAGGATGGGAATTGTTTTAGTGGACCACCGTTTACGGAACATTTTCAGCATTTTAACTACCTTTCAACCCGTAATCCCGCCTGTTTTTAAGGTCTACCTCCTGAAACACAGCTGCAGCTCTGTAGAAGTCTGCTAGTGATCCTGTTCAGCTGTGTCGGAGGAAGGTTACATGAAAGACAGGCAAGACGATGGCCACCAATGTTCCCTCTAAATTGCGCACTACCCAGAGCTTTGCCGCGCACAAGAAAATCTAGCCAGCTCACAAAAATCAGGGCTCGAAATTGCTAATCGAGAAGCGAATTAAGTCAAAATTACAGTGCATGAAGGTAAAAATACACGGGTTCCCCTGACGCTGTGTTCTAAATGCGGTACTTTGAAGTCAAGGTCAAAGTAAAACGAAATTGAGTAAAGTCGGTAGAGTTTTTTGAGAACCAGCTTCTTTGGCGCGGCTCACTAAAAGGAACCGGCTCTTTCGGGTCCTAAACGGCTCTTCAGGTTGTTTTTGCTTCTTTCGTCCCTATATGACCAAATATTATGTAAGATTATGCACAAAATGACTTAAAGGAAGGGGGAATAGAACAAAAATAGAAAAAAATACCAAAATGAAAAAGTAGTGAAAAGCTGAGAAAAAAAGAAACAAAAGGAAGAGAAAAAAGAAGGAAAAATTCAGAAAAAAGCCAGAAAAAAGGGAAAAAAACAAAGGAAAAAAAGTAAATAGAGAACAAAAAGAAAAAGTAACAGATAGGAAAAAATAAACACAATTAGATTTTTTTAAAGGACTTTAATTTTTTTTTTTAAAAAACAGAAAAATGAAGAAAAAGTTTGTGTTGCATTCAAATAGTTTCCAATTATACCAAGTCAATCGTGTTGCCAACATTGTACTTCCATTAAAAATGTGATTAAATACAGTTCCGTATCGTGCAACCGACGAAATAAGCCCCCAAAAATGTTAGTAGTATGCGACAAAAGATACCAGGAAAAAAAAGAAATGGAAATCTTGTGAAAGAATTGTTGCAAAAACAAATAACGTTTGTAGGCCGTACAACCTTTGCAATAATACATGAGTCAATTCATTCAATGGTGAAATTTTTTTTGCATTGCCGGAAACTCGGCAAAATGTAACGTGATATCAAGTTTTGGACATATCTGATAATGACTTAGTTGCCACACTTGGGATTGCTGTTGCTCACTGTTGTTTCAAGCGTTGCTCACCGACTTTGTGTGAACGCTCAGACCCGTGCAAAATTACAGGGAACATTGATGGCCACCAATGCTTAGCAGATGAGCAATCGCAGCCAAGGGGTACAAAGGTGAAGCGTCCCGCCGCGACCTGGCATCCATTCCTGCAGCTGCTCACAATTACCGGGGCGGAATCACAAGTTTCGTGAACGTTTTCCTGACAGTGAGGAATTAGGCCGGCCAAAAATGTTTGACCCTCGAGAGAGTCAAACAAAAGCCTCATCAAAGGCGGCCCTGGGACCATGCCAACTCTCAAAGGCGTCTGGTCGATTGCGGCCAGCACTGGCGCGATTGAACATCGGGGTCGTCGCTGGCTGAAAAGCAGAGGCGGGACTTGAAGGAGGACTGAGAACATCAAAGACACATCAAAGGCGATTTGTAGAAACCATGGGGCAGGGGTCACTAATGTAGTGGCTGAAAGCACCAGATAACACCTAGGAACACCCAAGTAGCCTGCAGACTGCTCACCAGGGATGGGTCATTGAAACGTTTTGAAAATTGTATTCTTAACTGTTACGAGAACTAATTGACATGATCAGTGTCTTTATCAATTCTTCCAAAATCATTTTTAAAATTAGCCTATAATTTACACGTGTACATCACTCAGTTCTCTTATGGAAGGCAGAAGTTTTAGAGGTTGACTGAGCCTATTTGGACCCTACTTCTAATACTTAGAACCTTGTAGTGTTTCTCATACCATAAGAAGATCCTGGCGGGCTGCCAGGGTTTAAATCGTCCCGCCAGAGTCTCATAAACTTGTATTATTAAAGTGTGCACTCGGGTGTTTGTCCCACCCCGCCTGCATTGTGATTAGACGGCCGGGTAGAATGTGACATATGACGAGAATCGAGTTTTCCCCAAGTTGCGCACCCCTGCTCTCTCTCACCCAGCGCCTTCAGCAACTCTCTAAGTTTATGCCTGGGTTGTGACTGACAGGCACACTTTTGTCAACCCTATCTACATGACCTGCTCCTGCATTCTGCCTGGCAGGCAGAAAAGAGGGCTAAATGTATGTTCCTACCCCTACTAGAAGCAAAACTGAGGTGTGGACGTTTTTTTCCAACAACAGAAAAGGACATGGTCAGGTGTCATTTGTGTGGTCACGTGGTATGCTACTGCTGCAAATATACATATACACATGAAAAAGCTGCGGTTCCTGAACAAAAACCTGTACATCTTTTGTCACTATGGCAAGAGAGCCAATGAAAGAAAGTTGACACTTTATTTGCACTACTGACTTTATTTATCTTTATAGAGCACATTATTTTATGAAATGTTTATTTTTCAGTACAAAACAATAAAGGTTACTTATACAAGCCTTAGACATACAAAATATAGCACTGAAGCATTTTACGAACAAATTCAACTTACGAACGATCCTCCGGGACCTATCTCGTTCGTAAGTGGGGCCAGGGTTGGGTAGGGTTACTTTAACTGGATTACTTTCAATTACTTTTGGATTACTCCAATACCAAATATGCTAATAAAAGACAAAATAAACCAAATATGAATAAAATGACTAAATTTTGTGCAGGCTTGGGGAGTAACAGAATACATGGAACGGCAAAAATGATGTTGGCAAGCTGTTTGGATTTATTTTCATTTTGTTTCTGTCGCATTTTATGTTAGTTTTGCCAGAGATCAAAGAGATCAAAGCCAGGAGAGAAAGCTTACCACGTGTTGTGAGTCATAATTGTATTCATATTTAGTTTCTTTTGTTTTTTTTTAGCATATTTGGTATTGGAGTAATCCAAAAGTAATTGAAAGTAATCAAGTTAAAGTAACCCTACCCAACCCTGAGTGGGGCAGCGTCTGTAAACACTGTCCCTTTCAAAACATAGGTGACTTCTAGTTTAGAGTACTTTGATGCTAAGATTCCACAAAGGTGTGTTGCGCAACCATGGAAGTGCGTCAAATTGCAAAAAAAATCCGAAATCAAATAAATAAGTTTAAACACATAACACCCACTTGAAGTAGATGACGCACTCTGTAATCAATTGAGGCCTGGCATCAATTTAAAAGAAATTTGAGAAAAGGCCAAACGTCTTTTATGTTCGCAAAGGCCAAACTTTCCACAAACTTGCTGTATCAGATCTTTGTGTCGATTCCAAGCATCCACAATGGAGCCGTTTGTGCTAGCTTATCAGCAGTCACGTGAGCCCCGGGCAGCCGTTACGCTATCGGGCCGACCTCGGGTCAGATGTTTAATGGAGAGCCTCAGGGTCGCAGTTTTATTTTTTGTTTTTTCTCCCCCCCCCTGCTCTTATCTCTTCTTTGCATGCAAAACAAGGCAGGAACTCTAGTGTTTCCTTTTAGACTTCACAACATGACCTACATGAGGAAGAGTGTGTGGAAAAGCCCACACAGTGAGGAGATGGTTGATTGAAATGACAGGAAAACACTAAATAATCCGAGCGAATTTTTCATTTTTACGTTTTCTTGTAGTGTAAACAAAACCTGGGGTCTATTGGAATGCTGCTCGTGCGCAGTAGTCTTGTGGCTGCTTTGCTTGGATCAGCAGCGAAGAGAGAAGCACAAGAGAAAAAAAGGGTCAAAAAATGAGTTGCACCCTATATAGCTTTATTTCTATCTTTCTTTCTTTCTTTTGCCTCTTTCTCCCTCTCGTTCTTCATTTCCGTTTTCAATTTCTCTCATGTCTCTATGTCTCTCTACACTATTCTCTTTTTTGTCCTGTTTTTCTTTTACTCTCTCTTGACATCTACCTTTTCTATCTCCTTTGCCCCCTTTCCTTTCACTCTCTTATTTCTCACTCTTCTTTTTCTTTTTCTATTTCTGTTTTTCTTTCTCTTTCTTCAACTCTTGCAGCTCTCCTATTCTTTTATCTACCTTGTGTTATCTTTCTTTCTGTCTTACTCCCTCTCTTCCATTCTCTCTTGTGCTTTATTTATCTGTATTTCTCCCTACTTTTCTCTTGTTTTTCTTTGTTGATCTATTTTTCTTTTTTCTCTCTCGTTAGCTTTCTTCCTCTCTCTATCTTACTTAGATCTCCTCTTTTTTTCTGTAGCTCGCTCTCCTTTTCTCTTAGTTTCTAGCTTTTTCTTCCCGTTTTTCTCTCTCGTGTTATCTTTCTTTCTCTCAGTCTTATTCTGTACTTTTCTTTTTCTCTTCCTTTTTTCTCCCTCTATTCCTTTCTCTCTTTATTTCTTTTGCTTTATTTCTCTCTATTTTTCTTTATTTTTCTCTTGTTTTTTCTTTCTTGATCTATTTTTTATCCCTCTTGTTAGCTTTATTTCCCTCGTTTTCTATATCTTATTTCTAGTTCTCTCTTTCTTACGCTTTCTCTCTTTTATCGCTCTTGCTCCCACTCTTTCTCCCTTTCACTCCCTTTTTCTCTTTCTTGCTCTCTTTTGCTCTGTCTAAATAAGACAGGGACTCTAGTTTTTCCCATTAGACTTCACAACATGACCTACATGAGGAAGAAAGGGTGGAAAAGACCACACAGTGAGGATATGGTTGACTGAAATGACAGGAAAACACTAAAATCGAAGCAAAATGTTCATTTTTACCACTTTGTCATTGTGTGAACAGATTCTGAGGCCTACTTAGAATACTACTTATGCGATGAAGTTTTGTTCCAGCTTTGCTTGGATGAACTTTTAAAGAATTCTTGTCACACAACTTTTCAATACCGCTATTTGTTGAAGAAAATTTGTTAGAATCAAACAAAGTTGCATGATGTATTCGTGTGTCTTTATATTTTCTTTTGGACTGATCAATCCTAATCATTATCAATTGACTGCAAAATTGATCATTCAAAGCTCAAATACAATTCGTTTAAGAGTATTGTTTTATTTAGGATAGTTGCTGGTGAGAAAAAGAGGCTATTTTGAACTTATTTCTGTGGGAAACCATGGGCACCACCTGCTGCCCGAATCGGTAACCACCAATAAGATTCTAAACCAAATAAACATAATTTAAAAGCAATTTTCTCTACACCAGCATTGAATGATGGGTTTATGAAAAATGCATTATTCTGTATTAAAACGATAGAATATTATTTGAAGGACTAAGTGGTCAAACAAAAATAGTTTATGCTTCAAAATTAAAGAAAAAATATTTTAAAATTCGGAATTGTTGTTAGGTGCAATGCTTTGGACAAGTGAATTAAATAAAATAATATAGTTATAGGTATAGTTAGCATAGTATAGTTTTAAAAGAAATGATAAAACTTCATAAAAAGATTAGTTTGTTTAAACTTTTGGGGATTATGTCAAGGAAAACTGGTCCAATATTAATTCATCTCCAAACCATTTAGGCTAATGCTAACTTATAAAGTGAAAACCCACACTGGGGCTAACGGGAATTAGCATAAAAGTCTGAAACACTTAAAATTAACAAATACAAATTTTAAAAAAGAAAATTGTCAAGTATACTGCAAAAAAGTCAAAAAAAATGTGCATGATTATGAAAATAACCCACAAAATTTTAGGGCTTTCTTGCCAGCAGAATTGTTGGATAGTATTGTATAAATGACAAAAAATGGCGTCCTGGTGGTTTGGATACAGAAGTCCTGCTCCCGAAAGGTGAAGCCAGCAACAATGAACAATGGTTTAGTAGGTCGCGTGTAGATTTGTCACATATGAAGGAAATATTGCTGCTGTAATCAGAGCAGGACAGCAAAGTCAGCTTTTCCACGAGCAGTCAGGCCAATCTTTCCTAACACTTCAGCACATCTGCAGCCATGTTTTGATCGGCACTGGATTACATCAGCTCCGCCGCACCACGTGTCCAGAAGAAAATCACCCAGTTCGGTAGCGAAAAAAACAAACACGAGTCCGCCCGTCTAGGAGGAGGCTCGTGGTCCAGTTTTTCAGGGCGGGCGGTCCTGAAGTGTCCCGCCTTAAGCTTTTCTCCTGTTCCTCTGATTGGGTAACCTGCCTGGGGTAGGGAGGGAGGCGGTAGGTCAGTCTTTGAAAGAGTCCACATGGTGGCCACACTTGTGCGGCGAATCTGGGTTAAAATAACAAGCAGGGCTGGATCTCCCCTCTTTTGTCTCTCCGGGCTTTCTGTCAGCGCTCTTGGCCCTCGTCCAAGAGCTACATCCCGTCATGTGGCCCCGCAAGGACTGTTCGCAATCAAAGCCGATGAGCTCACCCGCTTGGTCAACCTCCTCCGGGTTTGCTCAGATAAGAGCGCTCGCCGATGTCAAGAAGCCTGTCCGGACGTGCGGCAGATTCACTGCCCTGCCGCCGGACTGACCTTTATGTTCACCTGCAAATGTGTTCCACATGCAGAAAAACAAAGTGGCGGCCAAGCATGAAAGGCCAGAGGGATAAGGCCTCTCAATAGGACCGGATCCAGACCGAGTGCTGACTACTAAGCACCTGTGTTTGTGGCAGCCTCATGTACATTCACCAAAATGACAGAAAACAGCGTCAAGCGGTGTAGGGATTGGGGTTTTATGGTTTGATTCAAGTCAGGCTTCAGTCGCCAACTGAAGGACTTGCACAGATAAATCTTATGGAAGATTTGACTGACCCCAAATTCATAAAAGATGAATCTACTTTAACTTGGACTTGGGAAAAGTATGACAAATTCCAGAAAACCGAAACATACCGAAACCAAAGCACCTATTCCAATAGAAGAACAATTACTGTATTTTCCTCATTATAAGACGCACCCCCCCAAAAAGTACTCATTTGTATTATAAATGCATAAGCTGCACATGAAACTGAGACTACTGTAAGAGCGAAAAAACTGTATGGAATGGGGATCAAACTCAAGTTGTGGTGGTTGGACCGCCAACAGTTGAAGATATACCATTAGAGCTGACCCCATTATCACACTATTTTTACTCATGGTGCTAAGCAACACTGATTTGCACAGAGCCTTCTGAAAGGTTAAAACAACATCTCCACTTCTTCACCCCTCGGTTGAATATGTATGTGTACGTAAAAGAGCTTGTATAGTATTTTGGCGAAAGACTTTATTAACATTGTTTGTGAAGAAGTAGACTAACCTTTCAGAATGCACTATGCAAATGTATGTTCTTGGCACAGTGATAATGAAATAGAGTCGAATGCCTTGCCACATGTCATTTGTACCAGTGGTGGTCTTGTAGTAGAGTGTTGGCACTCTCACTACTCTGGTTCGAGTCCCGTTGCATACAAAGTTTTTAAACTTGGGTCGATCAATCATTGCATAATTATTTCTCAAATGTGGTAATATACCGTAAAAACGTATATGGTAACGCATTTTTGGCAATGATTGTATTTTTTAGGTGTTCCTTATGGTCCAGAAAATATGGTACTACATTCCATATAGGACTATAAACATCAATAAATATTCCTAATTATAAACAGTGAACCCTCATTTATTGTGGTGGTTACGTTTCAGAAATAACGCGTTTTTGGCAAAATCAGTGAAGTGGAAATGTTTATTTTTTTACAATTATACAAGGCAATACCTTTTGTCCGTGCAGAATGTTTTGTTTCATGTTTGAGAAACTTGAAATTGCAAGAGAATTTGCACGCACGTGAAGTTAATTTAGCAAGCTGTTGTGTGTATACATATTGAACCAAAACAAATAGACGCACAGGGAGAGGAAGCAGAGAGTGGTTAGCCAATCAGAATGCAAAACACAATGCAGATCAGTGAAGAAGCAAAACTGTGAAAAGTTACCTACGTTTTAACGAGAGTTCACTGTTGTGTCCCAGGCTCATTGCTATGCATTAAAATGTGAAACTAAATATTGTAGTTCATTACCGTTTTTTAGTGTTCTTGAGCAAGGCACTAACTGTTATTTGATCTATCATCATTCTTCATGGTCGTGGCCGCCAACTTATTTATAAATAATCAACAGTTAAGCTATGTAGTCAAGTACTTAAACATGAACTGGGCTTCAAATCTCTAATACATTGACTGCTCTTTATTCAACTCTTACCCCAGAAGACAGCCAAATATACGGGTTAAAATTGCATAGGACTAGGAAATTAATTCAGTGAAATTCTTGTGCTATACTACAATGAAGCTTACTGTAGCTTTTCATTTATGTGTTTCAACAGTCTTATCTCTCAGAGGATTTGAAGCACATTTTTAGCTTTACCATCAAACGCATATGTCTTTGATGCAGGGTCCCAAAGTAAAAACTGCATGCCTAAAGTTTTTCCACTAGGTTTTGGCCTTGGAAAGTAGAACAGTAAATCTAAAGGCATTTGCAGCAGATAAACATTCCTTGGATTCAAGAGAAGCAATAAAAAAGACAAAGTAGTTAAAGTGTCGCTGGTGGGCCTGATTACAGACGCCGCATCACAAATGTTCAATGAAATTGTCAGAAAGTGACAATCGGTGTGTGTCAAAGACGAAGAGAACAACGTTCAGACTCAGTCGAGAAGGCTTGCATCAAAGCGGGCCGAGAAAGCAACGACACGGGGCGTAAAACATTAGCGCCGCCTGTCGGTTTCGCATGACAAGGTGATCAATGGTCTTGTGAAAACCTGACTGTCAAGATGCAGATGCAGAAGAGACTAGAGAAAGAACACCCTTGACACATTGATGGTGTATGCTTAAAGTGAGACTCTTGAAGGTTATCTTGTGAAAAACAGAAGTTAAACCTTATGTTAAAATATATTTGTTGCTTCCGTGGTTTTGTTCATGGGCAACCGCATCATGGCTGACTTGCTTATCACGTTAAGTCACTAAGTTTGTTTCAACAGTGACCAACATCTTTTGCAAAAGTTTGTCAAAATCCCTGTTGTTTTCCTGTATTCTTTGGCTAGTCTTTTCTGTTTCTTTCTGAGGGACAACTCTACTGGGACCATGTATATTTGTTCAACCTTGGAGGACAAATGCAGGTCTTTGTCTTTGAACGAAGGTTACATCACTACCGCCGGGTCGACTTGTGTGGAAAGAGATGGGCGCCGAAGAGCAAACGTGAGGAAAAAAGAAAGATGGAAGATACAGATGGAGAACGGAACATTTGGCACCGGATGGAACCCGTCGCTAGTTTTCCTACGGAGAGAGAAAAAATAATAAAATTGCGTAACGGCCACATAAAAGCCTGCTGTGAGATGCAGGTTGCCAAGCAACGTCTCAAAAAGGCAATAACAAACGCACTGGGGCAAAGTATCCGATGGCTTACGGTCGTACTTTAAAGACGTGATATAGACAATTCAAAGGGAAATGGGTGGACGTTGTCTGCAACCGGAGAAGCTGAGCATCATGACCATCTGGAGCCCATGAAGACCCCTGGACCTGCATGTGAAGGCAGATGTGAAATATGCAAACAATCATGGGAAAGCGCAGCAGGCCAAATGAAGACTCAGCATGTTTATATTAATCAAAGTGTACTTAAAAACAATGCTTTACATTGTTTGGATAAAAAGCCTTGGGACAGAGTTCAAAGTGCGAATGATAAATCTTAAAAAATAACTAGTCAAATCAGTTTCAGAGCAAATGCCAGCGCCTCAATTATTTCTATAAGGATCTCCAATAGGCAGAATAATTAAAGTTAGAGAAAGTAAGGAAAATGTGGAGTTTTCCCAACACATAACTGAAATCGGGTATGTAGAGGGGCCAGAGCGGGGCACCACTTAAGCATAAACACACAAACGGATGTGTTGAGGTAAGGAAATCCCAATAGTGACGTCCAGGGGAAGTCGGCGTGGGAAATAGAGCAAAAGAATAGTAGTTGCTGTAAAAGGGCAACGCACCTGTGTAGGCTGTGGACCAAAAACACCTCACAGGGGATCTGGTGAGTCTATTGGATAGTGTGGTTTGGAAAGAAACTTCTCCCAATCACCACCGTCAATTAGAATTTCACACGTGGCAAAAAAGAACAATAGTGCTTAAAGTGAAACTGCTAAATTGGGGGTTCCTTCACACCTCTATCTACGTATTTGCTGGGGAGCTCTGAGGGGCCCCGAGCAAGTCGGTTTCCCACTGTTAGCACTCTAGAGTGCAGGGGCCCTCAGGCCCGACACTACATCCATTATGTTTAACTGTTTCCAGCCCCACCTCAGCCCCGAAAATAGCCAGAGGAACCATAAACGTGGAAAGGGATGGAAGAGAAAACCCTCCCGTTGCTGCAAATCTCCCTGCTTTTGTTTTCCAGAGCAGACACGGGAAATCAGTTGCCCGCAGAGTTTGCACGGAGGGTATTTTGTCAGATATTGGGAAGCATTGTTCCCACAGTCTTTTGTACAGACGATGAGCGCACCTTAATCCCGACTTTTCATGAGTCTCTAACCTGCTGAGATTCCCACAAAAGACACGAGCATAGAACTCTGGAGAGGGTTTATCTGAACAGCCTCAGGGGAAGCGTAGGATGACCGAGGTATATCCAACAGAGAAGAGAAACAAAACACCAGAACAATGCCAACGAAACCCACTGGGAGCAAAATAGGTGGTCGCTATTGGCACCTTACTTTAATGCAACAGGATTAAGGAACTTATTTCAGATTTTTACACTCTGGTCCCTTACACAAAGAGGGTACGGTCTTTTAAGTTTCTGAGACAACCTGTAGGGATGTTCAGACCCTCTGATGGAGTGTGGCAATTGCTCTTGATACAACAAAGTAACAAAGTGTGTGTAGAGTCTACAATTTCAAATCTTGGTCCTGGTTATACTCAAGGGGTCAATGGGACCCTGCTTTGATTACAGCTCTGATAATAACAGCTGCAATAGGTTGACAAGCAAAGCGCTATGCCACCTTGGTCCTTGTTGTTTGCTAGGATCAGGGAGTAAGTTTACATGCAGGCAATAACCTGATCGGAAACGGAATATTGACAGTATACTAAATATGTAAAACCACATCAACGCGCACAATAACGCAATTAAGGTCAAAGTCTAGCTGAGAGTATTTGATTTAAAGAAGTTGAGTTATTCCTTTCATTTTCCAATTACTCGTTCATAAACACGCATTCAAGTAATCGGATTGCTTGTGTGCATGCGGTTTCCCGTCATCCGGGATATTATGCTCGAAGCCTTGTGGGACTTGCAGCACAGAGCCAAATGAAACACACAAACTTATCTTACTGGCTAAAAAAGCCTCATGTGATTTGGTTGATGTCTATGTGACATTTCTATGTTATTTTCTGTCCCAAATCCATTATTGATATCTGATATCAGTCTGACCCTGTCTTACAATAGAACAAGAACAGAGGAGTAATAGTCCAAGTTCAAGTAGTCCAAGTTTCAAGAAAAATGCTGAACTTTGCAATAACCAAAGAATAAAAACAAGGTAAAAATAACAGGAAGCTTGTGGGTTGCATCATCAACTATTTTGAGTCAGGACATGACAAATGATCACCTTGTTTATTATCGAATGGGGGTTTTCCATTTTTAAAATGACCTTCACAGGTGGTCCCAGCTCCCTAACGTCCACACTATTGTTTTTTCCCCCATATTGGAAAAACATACACCACTCCAAAAGCCCTTCCTCAGACACCCCCGACTTCCTACTCCGACCTGATAAATACCAGCCGACCAAGTTAGCCTGAGTCAGTGGAAGATGACGGCTTGCCTCCATTACCCAAACATATAACTTAAATGTAGTGTGTCAGGTACAAAAAAGATGAATCGGCATCTGGTCCAGTTGTGAAGCTTTCTTGATGATTGACGGTGCCCTACACTAGTAGGGAACAAAGGCAGGAATGGGAATAGCTTTGTAGTCCCTCTCATAGGAGACCCAAAAATATCAAAGCAGGAAAAGCAGGAAGTCTGGTTTGTTTTTAAGTCTAAAGGCCTCTTTTTGGAAACCCTCGCCAAAGTGTTGAGACCAAATGAAAGACGTAAGGAGAAGCTGCCAAATCAATGCGTTGAAAGGGATGAGGAGTCGACTATTGATAGAGATTAATGGATGAAAAAAAGCGCCTGAGCTTGTGATGATGACTCGTCTGGTCATCAAATTGTCACATCATTCTTATGCCGTTTTACTAAGGCACTGATTGAGAAAACAGAGTGACTAGTTTCAACAATGGGTTAAACCATATTTACAAAGAAGACTGGTTACCTTCCTTAGAGGTTGTGTTTTAAGGGTCAGTGGTACCGCCCCACACAACACAGTGATGCCTGTCGTGCCGCTGGGACCTTTCTATCAGCACTTTTGAGTTATTCCGAGTAATATGAATTTGTGTTAAAGTTACTCGAAGTAGATACATATTGACATCCAGTCCACCTCAAGTTTCTTCATTTGCTTTACAGGAAAAATAGTCAATGACCACTCCGAGGCTAAACTTGTTTGTCAAAACAGAGATCCTAAGTGAGGTAAATTGCTTGAAACGGAGACTCAACTTTTGTCGTGATTTACACTTAACTTGGACGATATGGTGACTTGGCTGGTAAACAAAGTAATTCATTACAAATGTATTTTATTTTAGGTGCAGGTTGGATCTGGGGACCAATAGGTGAACTTGTCCAGAAGGTTTTCACTGGTACATAGTTAAATATTTTTCCATCTGCTCCCTGTCATGACTAGCCTGATAAAATAGGCAATTGACTTTTTAAAGGGAGTTTGAAAAATAGTTTTGGGTTTAATTCATTTAAAACACAAAGTCACGAATAATTGCGTTTCATTGAAATCGTTTGGGACATTAGTCACAGAGAGGCTATACAATGTTTTTTCCATAAGGTATTGGTCACTGGTAAACTAGGTCATCTACTTGGGAATGTAATCCTCCTTTAGGCCACTCTGCTTCTCTCGAAAGTAAAGAGTGAATACGTAAGGCTTGAGATAATTAACTAATGGCTCGCCCCTCCTTTTACAAGATCCAGACCGCGGTTCACTCGGAGTTCACCGGAGTCGATACAAAAGCAGAGTGAAAAATCATCATCCCTGGTCAAAAGGAGTAGCTTGCAATGTTTTAACTCTTATACAAAGTACAAATACTTCTACACTGAGTAAGACATATTGTACCTATATCCCGAAATTCACAGGGATTTCGGAGAATAAAAAAACAGTAATCCATATAAAATTTCGATTAAAATTTACAGGAAAGAGATTAACACAAGATTTGTATTTATTAAAAAAGTACGCAAATTCGAGGCTACTAGCACTTATTCAATAACAAAAAAATCGGAAATCAAATGAAGCAGGGGAGCCAAGATTGAAGTTTTCGTAAAAAAAAAACCTCTGAAATAAGCTTGGAATAACAGTCAATACCCCCACAGGCTTTGGCGGGATTGCACTCAGCTTGAGCATTTTCTGAATCTTTTGTCCTCCCGACTCTGGCGTTCCTTTTTAGGTCATAAAATAAATAAAAGGGTTTGTTTTGGAGACGCTTTGTCGGAAATCCTGGAAACACGGCGGATTTCAGGTCCTGAACTAGCGAGATGAGTTTTGGCAACTATTATCGACACTTGTATTCAAAACCTTTTCGAGTGACGTGCTTGGCTCGCAAATCCCACTTGGCAAAGCGCTTCAATTGTGAATGCTGAACACTTCCACAGCTGGTGGGGACCATTATTATGCGAGCCTGGGGGGATGTCTGCAGGTATGCTCACAGCAGCCAGCAACGCCACAAAAGACTCTATTCAGACACTCTTCGGGGTATCCGAGGGTTTTAAATTAGGGGGAACTACCTGTGGTGGGACCTTCAACAAGGTCTTTGGTCAAGAACTGACCTTGTCCAGTTTCCCTTTTTTACTGCAGTCATCAAATTTTGCCTTCGCGTTGCCATTTCGCCTTGACAAAATAGTCATGAGAAGTCTTAAAGATTCCAAAGAAATTGACAAAAAAAAGGTTTAAAACTCAAAACAGATAACTTCAAGAGTCTACCTTAATCACACATCCGTGCCAATTGGTGTTGTCTTTCTGGGCAATATTAACTTTTTATTCAAACAATGAATACTTTACAAAATGACCACCCCATTTTTTTAAATTTAAAACGGGGGACAATAACGTGGTACCCAAGGGGTTCTGAAAATAGCTCACCAGTAAAATTTTATATTTTCTAGGGAATGCATGACGAAAATTGGTAGGCCTTCGTACTAATCAGTGAGGAAAAAGTAGGTCTCAGTTTCAAGGAATCTTGTGACCCCCTGATCTAGGACAAACAAGTATATTGTACAGTATTTTCTGTTTTTATGATATAGGTGCCCTTTTGATGAATTAGCCAACCCAGTGGTCGGCAACCCGCAGGCTGCGGACTGGTACCGGGCCAATTTGCACCGGGCTGCAACAAAAGACTAAAAAGTACCTTATTTTTTCCTTATACCGTATCTATTCATAGCCAACACCAAATTTTTGTAACCCAAAAAAATACCTCTGAGTTTGGGAGCGCAAAATATAGTATTAGGGTACTATATCACCATATCACTGACCGAAATCAAGCAGCGCCGAAGTGCAGCTTCGGGTTTACTTTGGGCCCTCAAATGAACTTATTCGGTCAGGCCCCTATAACCGCAGGCCGGGTCAGGTAGGGCTTAATTTTTCAGGCCCGATTTTACCTCTACTAGACCCCTAGGGCTCAAGTGATTACACCCGGGTTTTGGGCATTTTGTTATTATTATTATAGCCGGGAAGCAAGAATATAGTCAATGTTGCCAACTACTGAGCTAACCAACAGATAGCCTCAGGATACAGATAGCATCAACTGGTGCGTTAGGACCCAAAAGTGGGCTGTGAACATGTTTTTAGTGCCTTGCCAAAGTAATGCTGAGAAGAAAAAAAACAGGGGCCCAATTACACTCCTAAACAGTAGATGGCAATAATGCCCTGCTCAATTGGAACGTTTGAGAGGGACCACATCTCATTTTCTGGTGATAGTCTTGGTTTTATTGCCTATTACTGCCCGTAATAATGGGTCCCAAGAAAGTTAGTGATGAAAAGTGAAAAATGGGGACAACAACGATTGAGTCAAAGAAGGTAACGATTGCAAAAAAAAAAAAAAAGCGACAATGGTGTGCGATTGTCTGCCATTGAAGGCCTGTGGGAAAGTAGGGTAAACGGTTTAAACATATTTACCTTTTTTTATAAGTATTTTAATCTTTATCTCATCTCATCAGCCGTACCGCTTATCCTCATTAGGGTCGCGGGGGGGCTGGAGCCCATCCCAGCCATCTTCGGGCAGTGGGCAGGGGACACCCTGAACTGGTTGCCAGCCAATTGCAGGGCACACAGGGACAGACAACTCATTCGCTCATTCACACCTAGGGACAATTTAGACCGGCCAATTCACCTGAAATGCATGTTTTTGGAACGTGGGAGGAAACCGGAGTGCCCGGAGGAAACCCACGCAAGCACGGGGAGAACATACAAACTCCGCACAGGAAGTCTGGAGCTGGATTTGAACCCACGACAGGTTCCCATGACATGAACTGTGCCGCATTTTAATCTTTATTTAATATATAATTAAATAACTATAGATGTCTAGGTACATGCTTTATTAATATTTTGAATATTAAATATTGGCTGGTTAGAGCACTTTAGGGGGTTGCTTATATGTAAGGGAGGCTTACTGTATATTCAAGTATAAACGGTACTTGAATTCATTATGATTGTTCTGGTTATTTTGTTTTTTGAAAAAAAGTATAGTCTACCATCTCCACTTCAAACCGCACGATACTTTCATTGGATACATTTGATAAGTGTATTTTATTTTTTTATTGTTTGGGTTCCAGTTCGTCTTTAGGGTGCAATGTTGGGTCCTGAAGTCAGACTAGTTGAGAACAACTTGTTTTCATTCACTGCTACATCCAACCCACCAATGGTTGGTTTAGGTAAAGCTTTTAATTGTCACTACAGGGTTTCCTTCAAGGGATTTATAAGCCAGGCAGCCCACCAGAATTTTGTTCATAATACTAAGATTACTCAATAAAATCACAAACAAATAAGCAACAATTAGAAGACATGATCTCAGACTGAACCCTATGATACAAGGCTGTCTTTTTTCTTTTTCTTTTTCATTTGGCGTGACATCACACGGCTAACCTCCATGCTAATCCCTCTCATTAGCCCTTTCAAAAAAAAAAAACACTTCACACAGCTGCAAGCTCCTCAGAAAAAGATGCCGTCTGCTCCCCGGGGCTCACGCTGATTACACACTGGGCGGCTAATGCAATGAACGTCCCAGTAGTAGCCAATTTCCTCCGCTAAGAGTGCGTTTTTTTGTCAGTACTGCTAATGTTCGTGTGCTCGGACCGCACACTCGCACACAAAATGACATCATGGCACAGTGATGAAGCCGGACGTGCAGCAGATGGCTGCCCATTTGGGAAAGCTCATTTATAATTGTTAATTCTTCCCCAAAAATCTCGGGATGAAGAATGAGAGAAGGAATAGATCATTGCAAAAGAATGATGACTAATACAATGGACTAATTCAACTTTTTTTCGCACAAAAGCAGGTGGGGTCGTTTTTTACCCTGCAGCAACGGCCGTTCAGCTTTGAACAGTGCTGATGGAACCGTTTCAAACTGTTTACAGCAGTCTCTCGCTATATCGCCCTTTACTTTTTGCGGTTATGCTACTCTAAGGATTTTTAGCATGTACCGTGGTCTGCATTCTGATTGGCTAAACCGTCGCCCCGCCCTTTTTTTGCCTACGCGTCATTAGCATTGTGGTCTAATTTCTACAAATACGTAAAACAGCCTTAGAAAACTCCATTACGTACATGCAAATCTTTTTCAATTTCGAGTTTCTTTAAACCCATAATTGCAACAAAACTCAAAGTTGGACTACTCCACATAGTAAAGGAAGGTAACAGCATTTTTATGTCACATATCTGTTCTGCTATAACATCCAACTGATTGCGCCAAAATATAATCTGAAGTCGATAGTTTTGAAACGTTCACATTTTTAATACAGCCAGCCAAACAAAAATGGCGAAAATATCATGATAATTTATCGTCAGACCGATAACATAAGTGCATTAGTCAACTTTGGGCTGAACTGATAGTACTTTTAGTTGTTGTTTGGCATGTTGGATGTCTTTAAAGCTGATCCCAAGAGCCAAGAAGAAATCTGCAGGTTCGAGAGTATTCTCTTTTTGGGCACCGGGGCTGTGGATTTCTGTGGCCTCTGAGACTTAATCTGCAACCTCAGAGCAAGTGTTTAAATCTAGGCTTAAAACACACTTAAACTCAACAGCTTATGAATGATGTCGACTCTAGAAAGCTGTCAACTTTTTTGGTTAAACAAATGCTTGAACTTGTAAATCAGGTTTGTTCTTTGGTTTTAATGTGTAATAGACTAGTATTTAATAAATAAAAGTGTCTACCTTGCGGGTGTTGACTATCGCAAGACCTCTTTGGAATGCAACCCTGCAAAAAACGTGGGCTTAATGTTATCAGAAGTCTAAAAATATCTGACAATCTTTGAACATGTACCATAACAGGATCAATGATTCTCAAAACAAGAGGCGTTATTTTTAGCTGTCGAGTGGCGCCGCTAGCCCACTTAACAAAAAGTATCACAAGTTGCATTTTCATGCTTTAACTCTTATCATCAAAAAATAGTAGCATGAATAATGGGCTATTGTGGACTTACTGGTTAGTCACAATATTCTGATAAGGCAGTGGTGTAAAAGTCAAATAGACAGAGGGCTGTATCTAAAATTTGACCACAAGCTGGAATAATTGATTATTAAAAATGAAAGAAGCTGCAAATACCAGTGACTAATGTGCTCATCTAAGCTAGCTACCCCTAAAGCAATGCTAGACAATACAAAAGCTACAGCTAACTGTTTAAGATACATATGTGCTCAGTTGAGGCTGGAGAAGGCCATAAATAAAGAAAATAATAGTTAAAATAAGAAAAAAAAAAGATTTACTTGCAGTGCGTTAACTTTCAATCTTACAATGTTTTAATTGAGCAATATGAGTGGTTAGTGCTAGTTGCTAATACTAATTCAGCTATTGACAGCCTCTGTGATGTCAGCTTCCTAAGTAAAGTTATTTATCCTAGTTCCGATTGGCGACCCCTAAAGCATTGACAATACAGATACTTGCGCTAAATATATTCTCACTACTGAATATAATTATTGTTTGTGGTAATTAATGTACATTCATTTTTTCAATTTCTTTCAGTTGACAAGATTGATGCTGAAACCTGCCTCATTGACACACGCCGGTATTATTCAGGCACCATCAGTAGCAAAAGTGGGCTAAATTGACTTCCAAGAAGTAGTTGTAGCAATCTTTTATTGTTCACTTTGGTGAAATATTTTTTTTACAGTATTTGGCTTTGTGTGTATCTGAACAGGATGGCTGATAGTAAGAGTCCCGACTCCTAGGCTGTGGAATATGGCTGAGAGTAAGAGTCCCGACTCCTAGGCTTTTAATCCGGAGATGGAATAGGAGCTTGCTCTGTCCACTCCACGCATCGGCCCGGTATTGCAGTACCTCCGGGAACGGTGCATTCGTAATGATCGCAGCAAGGCTTTAGGGCTAGGACCTTAGCTTGGCCTTTTGGCTGAGAGTAAGTGTCCCGGCTCCTAGGCTTTTTGGCGTATTATGAACTGACCGATAACGGATAATGGATAATGAATAACGAAGATAGAACAATAACCCTTAAAAACCCCATAATCATACTGAAATCAAATCTAATTACCGTATTTATTGAAGTATGACACACCTTTTATTTTTACCTAAAATAAAATATCTCAGTTTGGGAGTGCATTATTAGGCTTTACAGTTGTGCAATGATTGATCAGTCGAAAAATATGGCCGACCACAATCGAGTAACATTGGATTCAACGAGAATCAAACCCAGATCAGTGAGCACGCCGAACCCTAACCACTAGTGATAAAGGTGACACACAAAAAAGCATTCAATTGTATCTCATTATCATGTTATTTTTACTCATGGTACAAGAAACAAATGTTAGAGAACGCTGTCAATAAATTATTTTAATCATGGCCACGCATATTCAACGAATTTTGTCACTTACAACGCTTAGTTTGAGCTAAGACAAAGTGAAACAAAATTGTATACATATCTTTTATCAAAATTTAGGAGTGAGCGTTATACACACGTGTGAGTTGTATACACTAATTTCTGTTATAAACTGTTAAAAACAAGAAGTGCAAAAATCTATTGACCAAGAACAACATTTTCTTCAAGAAGTATTATACAGCAAAGAAAAATACACAACGATTCCTGGTGTATGATACAATACTGTATCGAGATCCTCTCAGGAGCCATAGAAAAGGTTGACTTCCACATACCTGTGATAAGGGAAAAGTGTTTACATGCCAATAGAATTAGCAATGCCTGTATAGTTGTTTTTTTGTTGTTGTGTTGTGAAGATAGTGCGAACCCTTAATACAGAACAGAAATCCTAAGAACAGGGTTCTTACACCGTTTTCATGTCCCAATTCAAGCACTTTAAGGACTTTCAAGGCAATTTTTTCAATTTCTATGGGACCATTAAAAGACTAAATCCAGTGTCAATTGTGTATTTTCCAGAGCCACAATTATATCTGTTCATATGTGATTCTAAATTTTGCGAGTGCATTTATCAAGACATGACTTTTAGATCTTAAGTAATTGGGAATATATTTATCTTTGAGACAAATTTCTCACTGTATAGATGTTCGGTTAAAATGATGAGTAATATGTAGCTTACATTTACAGTTGAAGGAAGTTCTTCCTGTTACAATTTATTAATAGGAAACGCTATCTTCATTGTTTGCATGGCCCATAATAAATGTCCATAATTGTTATGTAATCCTTGCACTAAAACACATTTTATAGTTTAGGTGTAGCATGCAGTTGTCCTCTTGAGGGCCACCCGTAGGGGACAATGATGCTTCATAGGACAATGCTGTACAAATTAATGTCAGCAGCCGTTAATCACAAGGGAAGAAATGCAATGGCAAAAGCTATGCTACAAGAGAGCAGACTTGTTGAGAAAAATGGCAAAGGTTTAAGCATTAAATAAGCACTTCACCCAAAACGAAAGCGTTTTTTTCAATCCTAAAATTCAAGCATTTTTAAGGATTTCAAGCACCCTTTACGAACCCTGCAAGAAGATCACACAAGGATTTTAAAATGTATTTTTTTAAAAACGTCTGACTGACTTCATAAACAATCCAAACGCTATTCTTGCTACCTTCACAGACACAAAATGTCGTAAAAATAAAGTCATAACAAACGATAACCTGGGAAGAAAAAATACCTGGAGCTTAGCCAAATATGTCGAGCGCTAACTAACAAATGACGACAAGAACGGAAATTGTATTTATGTGTATTGCGGTTTCAAATGTAAACGCTGAGGGATGGATGGAGGTCAGTTGAAGTTGTTTAGAGGAAAAAAAATGAGCAGAACGATTTCTAAGGCAACAGGCGGGAAGTCGTTGCAAGTGAAGGTTGGTGGGGGGGCTATTTTGTAAAAGGGCGGGGGGCAACTCCAGACGCCTGCCCCCAGGAGATGGATCACAGATGTCTGACCCTGGAACGCTGCAGTTAATTGTGAAACGAAAAGCCTCGCCTTGGCTTTTCTGTTTTTATCTCCGACGTTTTGTCCCTTAGATCTTGTCTTTGTGCCTCAATATGCGGTAAATAACTTTGAGAAATTGAGACAGGGGTGTCCAAATGTTTGCCCTTACGCGGCCCAATGAGTATTCTTAACGGCCCGCACCATATACTAATAACAACGTTTGTTCCCAATGCACAGTGTTTTAATATCCAAAGATGCAAATTAACCATTACAACTTAATTACTCAATACAGTGGTACCTCTTTGTACAAGCACCTCTAAACTCAAGTATTTCGGTATTCCAGTTTTATTTGCAACAAGAATCTTGCTTGCTATATGAAGGAAAATCCAGTTTGTGAGCAGTCCCAGAGGTTACCAATAGAGACCGCTAGAGACCGTTCGCCGTTCATGATTGCTCACATATTAGCCTGTTTAGTTTGCGCATGCAATCTACAACAGATTAAAAAGGGTGTTGTTTCTTCTGTGTGTGTTTGTTCATTTAAAGTTATAGTAACTTTATTTATACGTGTACTTTAAGCTCTTAAGAATTATACCATATAAATGATTGCAAATTCTCCTTTTCAAGTAATAATCAAACATTTTGAATACAAAAAGCATCTATTTATTCACAGTGAGGCAGACTAAGTAGAATACTGCGACAATATTGGCAATCTACGATGACGTCATCTTCTACCAGTGACTAAGAGGATCTGGATTAAAGCCGAAATGGGCAAGACGAGATTGGTCTTTTTTCATTTCCTTTTCCTGTATAAAAATGGTTACACAGCGAACACAACTTGAAATAAAACATATAAAATATGGGGAAAACATATACGTTGACAGGCCTGCGATCTCCGTGAATCCTTGCACCAGATCCCCCCTTTCTTCCTCACTATGTGCACATTTTTACGGAACTCCCTCCATGGTAAGTGCACATAATACATTCGCATTTAGTTCGTTATTATCATTTAATGTATCCTATTACTGCATTTTTATGTTCTAAGAACTATTTGAATGTGTTTTAGTGATCAGGAAGAAGTGATTGATAGCGATTTTGGGTTCCCTTTAATTCTTTTGGGAGGTCTGGAATTAGTTTATTTTGTATCGGGAAAATATGCTTGTTACTTGAGAAATTCAAACTACGAACTCAATCCTGGAACAATTTAAGCTCTAAGAAGAGGTACCACTGTGTTACCTTTTCAGAAAATGTATCATTTTGGTAAAATGTTTAAACCAGGGGTCTCAAATTTGGCTTTCTTAGGGGCTGCTGGAGCTAAGGTCTGGCTGGGTGAGGTTGGGTCGAATAAGGTTTTCCACAAAAAAACACATTAATACAGTATCTTTGTATCTGATGGAAAAAAAAAATAAAATAAAATAAACATTCCACGCTTCTCAAATTTATTTTTTGAATTATCAATTTGTAGTATACAAAATAATGCATGGACTTGCTCCCTCATATTTTTCAGATTTAATTTCGCCCTATGATCTGGTCCGGAGCCTTCACTCTGAAAATGCTGGTCTACTAGTGATCCCAAGAGGCAAGAAGAGATTTGCAGGTTCAAGAGCGTTCTCCATTCGGGCCCCAGTGCTGCGGAATGCTCTTCCCCCTGAGATTAGTTCAGCCACCCCAGTGGAACTGTTTAAATCTAATCCTAAAACACACTTCTATTCTAAAGCATATGAATAACCTATATTTTATGTTGACAATATCTGTGTATTATTTGTTATTGCATCATCCATTGCAGCCTGGTCATCCTGGAAGGGGGACTATCTCATGTGCGGTCCCTCCTCAAGGTTTCTTCATTTTCCTCAAGTTGAGGTTTTTGAGTAGGTTTTAGACCAGGGGATGGTGTAATAATAGTCTGTGGTTTGCGATAATCTGTGGTCTGTGCAGCCCTTTGAGACTCTTTGTGATTAAGGGTGTCACAAATAAACATGACTTGACATAAAAAAAAAATCTAAAAATAAAAATAAAAAACCTTTAATCAAGCATTAGTATATGTTGTAAATAGTAAGTAGTAAATAAGTAGTCATAGGTAGTAAATAATTCCATAATTCACTTTACATTTACATTAAACTTTCACATAAGGGCAAAGGCTTCAAACTCTCCTCCCATAGGCCACGGGTTTGAGATCCCTGGTTTAAACTAACAATATAGAAGAGTAACTGGGTTTTACAAAGAAAAACAAAGGAAAGAAAAACAAAAGGGACATCTGCATGTGCTTGATAAAGAGGTGTAAAGATGGACCATTTCAGTTTAAACATTACATGAAATATTTTTTTTTCACAAAAACAGCTTAGGTCAGCTTAGGTGAAGAAAAAAAATACAAACAACAAAGGTTTTAAACTAATCATTTTAAGAAGCGAAAAATGATTAAAAAAAATGTGATCTGTTTTATCAGAAAACAGCACATAATTTAGAGACCAAATTTCCAAATTTAATTTAATAATAACCATAATAAATCAAAGTGTTTTGCAGAAAATCTCTAACTCATAAATACATAGTCAGAACAGTACCCAAGTTGCAATGTTGCATGGAAAATGCTGTAAAAGTGATAAAATAAGATTTAAGAGAAAATATCATTTTTCAAATTTAGTTATGAACAAAAACAATTTCCAATCTTTCACTAATATTTTAAGTTTGTCTTCCATCTCAATTTTCAGAAATGAACAATAAAACTATCGTTCTATTCCCACGGTGTTCATTCACTTTCGAGAAATAGGTAGCTTGTTTCGATTCCACACTGGTGTCGAAAAATCAGACGATTAAAGAAAACAAGGCTCGGGCCAAGGCTTAACTCGTGTTTTATGTTAGCTTGGTGCAATTGCTAGCGTGCACGTGTGCACGGGGTCCCGCGGGTCACGTAACATTACCCCGAGTCAGTCTGCAAGTCACCTGGAGAGTCGGCACACTACAAATCAAATGGCAGCTGCTCGGCCCATTAGCTGGTCCTGTGCTATGTGAACACAACACCAAATTAACTTTTACACCACACACACATAAGCTGCACAGTCTAGCTGACTTTTTTTCTGCAATTAAATAGAACAAAAGTCCAAACTCATGATGAAATGAAACAGATAGTTATGTTAGCGACAAGCTTTCGTTGACCTCTGGTTGTTGGGACCAAAAGAAAACCTTTTCATGGTCAAATACGAGAACTTTTTAAGGACTTTCAAAGCAAATTTTCCAATTTCTCCAGTACCAGTAAAATAAATCCAGGGTAAATCGTGTAAGTTGCAGAGCCACAAATATATCTGCAATTTACAAATATGTGTGCATTTATCAAGACATGATTTTTAGATCTTGAGTAAATTGTGAATTTTTTTGGGGGGGGGGGGTCTAAACAATACGTGTCGAAGTATTTCTGGGACAAATCTCCCCTCTTATATGGTTGATGTGTAAAAATGAGTAATAATATGTAGCTTAAATTTTCAGTTGCAGGAAATGTCCCATTGCAATTTACCACCCGGAAACGCCACCTTATTTTTTTGCATGACCCATAATAAATGTCCAAAATTGATATGGAAATCTTCCACTAATACACAATTTGTAGTGCCCTGTTAGGTTGTAGCATGCACCTGTCCTCTTTGGCGCAACCCGTAGGGGGAAATAACGCTTCATAAGACAATGCCGTACAAACTCATGCCAGCTGCCATTAATCACGAGGGATAAAGTAATGCAATGGCAAAGGAAAGAAACCAGAGAGCTGTGTCTGTGTCATTTTTAAACAGACTTGTTGAGAACCATGGCCAGAATTGAAAGTTTTTACAAAAACTTCATTTTAAATTAAGCATGTCAAGAATTTCAAGCACCTCTTCGAACCTTGTTAATAGCGGTGCAGCTAATGAGATGAGATGAGATATATATATATATATATATATATATATATAGATAGATATAATGTTAACTTGTACTACCTATTTGTTTTGCATACTAGATATTTATAGTGTGCAATAATTTTCGGACTTTAAGGCGCACCTAAAAAAAAACAAATTAGCCAGAAACTTGAAAGTGAGCCTTATTGACCCTTTGCACGAGACATCACTGGCACAATGAGAACCGTGATGAACGGCAAGCAGCACTTGAGTGCACGGCAGTTGACTAGGCAGTTGAGTTAAAACAAATCACAATTACCACGCCACAAGGACATAACCGCCACGTTTTACTGTGGGGATTAATTCCTGTGCGGTGGGCAAGGTTCTAAACTTGATTTGGAATTGTATGTCTTTTGATGGAGACAGAAGACAGCAATGTTTATCTGTTGTCAAACAAAGGGACTGGTGTTGTGCCAAGGCAACACTGACAGGCTGGCAGTCCTTAAGTATTCCAGGATTTGTATTTGTATTTATTATTATTCAGCCAGTATCAGTCATCAACATGATATCTACCGGAAATCATTTTGTCACGCGAAGCTATCGACGTGACTCGTCGCCTTCGATCGGCGCCGGGTTTTTTAGACCCAACTGCTGTGTTGGGAGTCATTAGGTGACCAAACGCCCCAATTCCAACCCTTAATGCCGAGCGCCAAGCAGGGAGGCAATGGGTACCAATGTTGTTTGCAGCTAACATTTTTTTACAATTATGTTTGGTGTATTTCCGAGCAATTTTATGTTAAGTATGTACGAGTCACGTCAAAGACGCTCAATATACTATGTTAGTAAGTGCTATCTAGATACATTAGTGTCTTACCTTTGACCATTTCTAACCAGGTAAATAAGCTGCTTTTGTTGTGATTAACCAGGGATTTAAACAGTAGTTTCACATGTATTGAAAACTGTTTTGTGCTCGACCATAAAGCTCATTACACCAAAATGATCTGCCATATTCTCATTCGATAAACAGGATATGAATGTTCAGAAGATAAAACGTAACTGCGACAAAGTAAACATTTTCAAAGTGCTCAAAAGTGATCTCTATTCAGGGTGCAAATGTGCCGTGCTTTACATTGTCCAAAAATGTAAATACCAATTCTTTTAAGTAAAGTTTGCGCCTAGGGGACAATTGACGCCAGGGTGAATTTGTCGGCAAAAGGAAGCATAGTAACGGATACCAGCTACTGGTAAGCATCCAGACTTTTATAAGCTTTTAGACCAGCACCAGTGTATGGGGATACTACATTTACGATATAGCAATATGGATCGTGTGGACTTAAGTCAGGCAGACTGGACCATTTGTTTAGATGTGTGAATATGTCAAACTGTATGGCTTGGTAGCATTGCTAATGCTATCCTCAGTTTCTCTAAATAGCGCCAACAGGGTGAGCAAGCCCATCATACACCTGCACAACATTTGTTTGACTAGTCATCGCCAATGGTGTTGAATGGTTTTGGTGTTGTTGTGTTTGGCCTCATCCATTGTTTACTACGGGTTACCACCGTCCGTCACGTGGTTAAGTCTTGTGTGTGCAAAGGGTCAATGCATATCTATCGTTATTTTCCCATTATCTTCCGAAATAATGCATAGGGAAGACAGACTATCTCGTTTTTGACTTCCTGAGCTGTGCCATAATAAGAGTAACATCGGCACAATTACAATCCAGTCACCATATTGGTTTACGTGCTAATTAGTCGAAGAGGTTACGAGTGTTTAAAACCAAGTTTTAGTAGATTTTTGTGGAGGTTGCATTGGCATTGTGTCGCAGGTCGATGCAGTTATGGTTCACAAAACGGTGACCAGCCAAAATGGGGCTAATTGGAAAAAATAACACACACAGAGCTAACGGGGGCTAATCCAGCCAGCAATAAACCAATGGGCACAGCAGACTAGCCGACTGCTAAAGAGGGATAACCGGGACTGATCGTCAGAAAAACGTGGCTGGCTGAACAAAAACATAAGTAAGCAACCAAACTAGAGGCCAAAAAACGAAAAACGGCTACTGCAACAATCACGAACCAAGCAAAATTAGCGATGGACACAGCAGGCTAGTCGGCTCCAGTGTTGTGCCGAAAAATGTTACAATTCCTCAAAAGGTAGAACAGCATTCCTGACGCTAGTGGTAGAAACACCGTGCAGTCCCGGCGAAAATGCGTTTAAGTTAATTTTATCTCCGAGCTCTGTGGCTCTTTCATGAGTACATCTGGCTCATGAGACATACGTGCCCGTCCCTGACTTACAGCAAAGTGTTGGATGTTATTTGCAGCGCGCACCAGCTGCAAGGCTTTTCCGCGACTCGGAGCCGCATAACCATCAAACATTAGCATACAGCTGTGTCATGCATCGGTTCAACCCGCCTGGGGCATATTGACGCTTTTGATGGAAGGGACCCCAACATTTTGGGGCGGCAAGATTCGTCGTCAAACCGACCCAATGTCGACATCTGCCACGCATTCCCGAGAATAATGAACGCCGCCCCCTTCTGAAGAACTGGACAAAAAAAATGAAACTTGCCCCTTCCCCCACAAGTCATTCACTGACTTCTTTCTTTCTTGCCTTCTTTCAGGGGGACTGCTTTGTTTTGGTCAGGGACCCCACCCTGTAAGCTCCAGGGGCCGCGGTCTAGTGGGGGGGAACCCCACCCTCCTCGTACCCCCACCCCCAACAAAGAGCCGCCTAATCTCATCAAGAGTGCATGACTGCCTTGGCAATAAAGTTTCACGCCAGTTTGTCGACTGCAAAATCAGCTGTTTGGCAGGAGAAAGAGGACAGGAAGCCACGTGGGAACAAGCGGAGCTGCTTGATGCATGCTTGCAATGTTATGAGGGGGGTTAGATGGATCGTTTATAATATACCCGATTTTTTTCGTGTATAACGCACTCCTGTGTATCACGCACAGCCCTCATTTTTTATTAAAAAGCAGTATGGACATTTTTAGTTCACCTATACTCAGCTCAAACTAAGTATTGTAAGTGACAAACACTGTTGGATATGTGTGGCCATGATTAAAATAATTTACTGACCATGCAAACAATGAACACAATACCAACATAAAACATATAATGTATTTATTTAATGTCCTTCTTAGTCCAATTCATCATCAAATACACATAAGAGTTGTTCCCTTCATGGTGCTTTTTGCCTTTATTTATGTCTTTCAGGACGACTTGGTTTTCGCCATTCTTCCAACATTCGTCCCAGGTACCATTAGTAAAATAGGGTGATGATGAGATAAAACCATGCCTTTTTGTATTTCATTTATATCACTAGTGGCCTAGTGGTTAAGTGTCAGTGCTCCCACCACCGCAACACGGGTTCAATTCTCATTGCGTACAACGTTTTGCGATTGCGGTCAGCAATATTTTTTGACTGTAAAATCATTGTAAAAAGACAGTAATATACTACTATAATGCGCACCCATGCTTCTTTTATTTGGTATAAAACTGCAGGTTATGTACAAATAAATGCGGTATTTCAGTATTTATAACTTCTTTATTAACTATTTAATTCAGTTGCGATTGTAAGACTATCGATCTATCTATCTACCTTGGTCACATCGTACGAGAGGCGTGACCGACAGCAAAACAAACACATACAATAACAAAGAAAAATAAAAAAGAGAAAACATAGCAAAAAACACACACAAACATTTTTGGACCATGGCCAACCCAAATGCCCAAACATGTTAGGCACCTTGGCACCCAAGTTGGTCATGCTTTCGTCCCTCCAGATAAAACGGGACACAAGAAAGCAGCCGTGTCACTCAGGTCAGGGTGACACAACACACTCTTCTGTTCAGTAGCAGGGCCCGCCAGCTTTCACTGGTTTACCCCTGCCGCATCATACAGGTGCCCTGCCCATCCCTTAGAACGGGCCCAAACATCCCACTATCCTTTCACAACACCTCTCCACTCATTCCTATCACCAACAAGGGCTCTAGCTTCCACTAGATTTAGACCTCTGTAACATGCAAACTCCGCACAGGAAAGCAGGTAGCTGGATTTGATCCCATGACCTCAGAACTGTACCGCAGATGCGCTAACCACTCATCCGCCGTGCCGCCCACATCTTACCTATGTTTTTCATGTATATGTTCACTATGTTTTGTGTATTGTTACCAACGTAAAATCTATTGCACCTGGTCATCCTTGTGAAGCCCCTTTCTCAAGGTTCTTTATTTTCCTTATGTTGAGATTTTTGAGTTTTACCTTTCCAGCATGTTAGTCCAAGATCAAGGGATGGTGTAATTGTGACCTGTGTTGTCCTTTTAGACGTTTTGTGATTAAGGGCTATAAAAATAAATGTGACTTGACTTGTCGCAGGGACATAGTACCAGCATGACATTTAAAATCTGATTCATTATCAGATATACCGAAGAATTTTTTATTTGGCATGCCTTTCTCACATTTATGTCTTTCAGGACGACTTTCCGTTTTCTCCATTCTATTACATTCGTCTCTCGTACGTGAGCAAAAATAGTGTGATAAAGAGATAAAATCGAAAGCATTTTTGTATGGCATCCAAGTCTAAAAGTTAGGATTCTGCAATTTCACCGCTGCGACCCGGGTTCACTTACCGTGGCATCCAATGTTTTGCGATTGTGGTCAGCGATATTTGTATATATTTGCACAAAAATAGTTATGTACTAATGTAAAACACGCACCCAAACCTTCAAGTTTTTTTTCGGTAAAAAAAGGGTGTTGTACACGAGTAAATACAGTATTAAAAAAATACATATTCAAAATAGGATGATTGTACTTTTATGACAATAATGTTTTTTCAATCAAGAAATAAAAAGACAACCAATAAAGAGCTTTTCCCTGGAAAAAGTTCTTGAAACAATAAACTCTCACATCAAACCAGCGGGCAAAAAAGGTTTGCTCCACTTAGACGAGGCCACAAATCAGCTTGCCAGGAAGCAATATTGGAATATTGCCGGTTGCCGGCTGCACTTTGTCACATTTCACATGGATGTGACCTGTTTTGTTTTTTTTAATTTATCTTGGGGGATGCCGTCTGGAAATTTGGGTGAACGAGTCAAACTTTTGTGAAACTGCTTTATATAAAGGATAAGCCATCATCGAAAATTACAAGCTGTCATTTTATGAACATTCAAAAACATGACGCAACCAGAAATGTATTGGAATAAAACTGGGAAAAACTGTATTTTTACACACAAAATACATCCAAAGCATACTATAAGTCGAATATGTCAAGCCACAATTTACTTCTTTAATCGAGAAAGAATATATAGTTTCACATTTAGAATAGGAATGACTAATACCGTTTTTATGGACTGGTATGCTCAATTCTTGAGTAAGCATTGATAACAATATCGCAGGTACAAAGATCGTCCTCCCACCAGACGCAGAATTCAAAGAAGGCTCACAAATTCCGACGTAATACTATTGTCCAAAAATTTTAAATAAAATAATTTACAATACAATATTCCTCAAATTTTCCGGTCAATTTTAAAAAAAGCAACACGCGTGCTGATATTAGAATCCGTAATCATTTTAGGAGCGATATCATAATTTATGCTGGGTATCATCACTGATACCATTACATTGTATTGCTACTCGTCCATCGTTCTATGAGAAATATGTTGAAGTATTTTTCAAAAGAGAAAGTGATATTGAGAGGAAAAAATACTATTAGGGAAAAAATACTTGCATCAGTAGACTAGAATGATAATGTGTCTAGAAACACCTAGGAAAGGTTAACTGATAAAACCGATTCAAATAGAGGTTTAGTAAGATTAGGCTTAAGAAAATATGATTTATGTAAAAAGTAAGCAGTTACTGTATTTTAGACAATACAGAGGCTAGAATATTTCAAGTATCACTCAATATATTTCAAGTATCTATGAAAACTGGAACAGCATGAAACTAAAATGAGATATAATCATGAAAAATGTTGTAATTCTACATGATAGGAAATCTGGCATATGTTTGAAAAACAAATAATCACCGATCACCCAAAAAAAAATATTTTTTAGGATTATTTTATTTTGTTTAATTGTGGCCATGAGAAAAATACGAACTTCATTTTTATTCTCTAAAAAAAAATTATTTTTTCCCCAAAAAATAACATTTTCTTCTGAAGGGGAAAATAATCGTAACTTGTAGTTTATGCATGTGTTTATCTTTTTTTTTTTTATATATTCTCAAAAATGCTCCGGAACTTTCCAAGAAGGATTTCAAAGTTTATGAGCTAAAAACCAAAGCGAAGACAACTTCTGAAGAGCATGAAAGGCTCACCACGAAAAAGCCCACGTGTGGGGAGTTAGTCGTCTTCAGCCGTGCCGTACACTCTAATTTCTGTCCGACTGCACGCGTAACTAGAGGACGATCATCTTTTTCCGCGCTTTGAAAGTGTCGTAACGCGGCCTACTCAGAGCATCTGCCAAGAATGACAACACGGCACTTTTTGAGGCCTGAAAAAAGTGATGTTTTATAAATGAACGGTGGATTTGTTCTATGCGTTTCAATGGGGTTCTAAGACGGAACCCTGGGGGACGCCGCACATTAGAGAAACTACTAGCAAAGTATAACACACAATAGAACCCCAAAAGGGTCTGCCTTTTATCCAGGATAATGCAGAATCTATTGGGGGTCATTTATTTGCGTTTAAATTCATGCAAACATTTTTAGGCGTGGTTGGAATTATTATGCTTTTGGCCTTAACAGCGCGACACCCAACACCAAAGTGCTTTGTCACAACTGACAACACTTTCACCCGCAGTCACAAAAGAAGAGCAACTTTAGACATCCCCCTTTCCACTAGACAACAAATCAGAGGCGGTGACGCGTTAGCTAAGGTTCATGACACTTTGAAATGCTGCGCTGAGCAAAAAGAGAAAATTCAACAATTTATTTGATGCTGGTACACACCATTAACACAGAAACCAATGTACTGTATTGATCTTCGATGATTTTGTTTTGTCGAATCGAGGTAACATCAACGGTTACGCATCTGAGAATTTATGACAATAATGACACAATCACGATTATCCACATTTGGGTCACCAGTCAGGTCCGCATTTGATTTTTTTGTGAAGAGTTTTTTTCTGTATTGATCAACTAAAAGCAGACATTTGAAATATTATTGCTCATCATTCTTTATGCTCTCAGCCCCATCAATTATTTAAGAAAATGCCTTCCTTTGTTTTTGTTTCACCAAGCCCAAAGTCAACAGTTTGTGCAGAACAACTCTGCAAACAACTGTTTAAACATTTTATCATGCGTCAAACCAAAAACTAGCCAACACATATTGGTATCGATCCACTTTCCTTCGTAAATGGCAGTTGAATTTCATACGGTCAACCTATACGTTTTCCTCACATCTTTCACATTTTGTGATCATTTCAAACAGCGTATAACAATTTTGTACGGGAAAAAAATGACGACAGGGTCATCGTAGATTCTACATAGTCTTTCTTGGTGTAAGTAAATAGGTGCCACTTTATGTATGTGAGGTTTGTTATTGCTTACTAAGGGGAATTGTAATCATTGACAAAGAGGAGCAAAGGCTAGCCTAAGGTTGACAGGTATGGTGTTTTATCGATGGGATGCATTAAGTAGAGCGTTTTTAAACAAATGTATAAATAAATCTAAACGTATGTTGATTTATTTCCTGTTAGAACACTCAAGTGTTGAAAACATACGTTTTTACGATATGTTAACGTCAATTTTTTATTATCAAGGGGTGGATTCAGTGTTGACTAAAGAAAGCTTGGTCGTCACCTCAAATGATCTTAACACATTTTCAAATCAAATAAACAACAGTTATCATATAGAAAGCTAACACTGATTGGTATGGATCCAATATCAATCTTGCATGGCAGTTTACGGCCCAAGTTGTGTTTTATTGATTAGCTGTTTTAAGTAGAATGTCTCATCTCATCTCATCAGCTGTACCGCTTAACCTTATTACGGTCGCGGGGGGCTGGAGCCCATCCCAGCCATCTCCGGGCAGGGGACACCCTGAACTGGTTGCCAGCCAATTGCAGGGCACACGTGGACAGACAACTCACTTGCTCAGTCACACCTAGGGACAATTTGGACCGGCCAATTCACCTGAAATGCATGTCTTTGGAATGGGGGAGGAAACCGGAGTGCCCGGAGGAAACCCACGCAAGCACATACAAACTCCGCACAGTAAGGCCGGTAGTTGGATTTCAACCCACGCAGGAGGTTCCCATGACCTCAGAACTGTGCCGCACACGCGCTAACCACTGCGCCGCCGTGCTGCCCTAAGTAGAATGCTTTAAAACAAATGTATGGATACATCAATATTAGTTTTGATCTATTTGCTTATAAAATAATACCAATTGCATATTACCCTATTTTTATTACAGTGTGCATTTTATGTAGCACGATTTAAATACTCTAAATCAACACGTTACATTGGGTATTTATATTCCTTTTACTTTATTATTGTTTTATTTTCAACACAAGCATACTGCTGGAAGTGTGAATTTCCCTACGGGGATGAATAAAGAATCTATCTATCTATCAATGCTCAAAACATACATTTTTCTCATTTGTCGGGGTAATTTATTTACCAGCAGCAGATTCATCACAAATATTGACAAAAGAAAGCTTAATCGTCACTTCAAATTATTTCAACACTGTTTCAAATCAAATAAACAACTGTTTAACAATTTTATCATACATGAAGCCAACGCTGATTTGCAGTTTACAGCTGATTTGTGACCCAAGTTGTGTTTTATCGATGAGCTGTAATAAGTTGAATGTTTTAAAACAAAAATATAAATACATTTAAACTTATATTGATTTATTTGTTGTTAGAATATTACTATCTATGTTCAAAACATACATGTTTACCATTTGTTGACATCATTTTTATACGAAGGGGCAGATCCAGCACAATGTTAATTAAAGAAAGCTTGGTCGTATCTTAAATAGTCTTAACACGTTTTCAAATCAAATAAACAACTGTTTAACAATTGTATGATACACGAGGCAAACACTGATTGGTATCGATCCACTATCGATCTCCCATAGCAGTTTACAGCTGATTTGTGACCCAAGTTGTGTTTTATCGATGAACTGTATTAAGTAGAACGTTTTAAAACACAAATATCGAAAAATGCAAACAAATATTGATTGATTTACTGTTAGAATACCTTTGTTCAAAATATAATTTTTTTACCATTTGTTGACGTCGTTTTTTTCACCAAGGGGGAGATTCAGCACAAATGTTGAATGAAGAAAGCTTGGTCTTCACTTCAAACTATCTGAACACGTTTTTAAAACCAATAAAAAGTATTAATAGAACACTTTTAAACTATATTTGACACAAGTAACAAAAATGAAGAAATGTAAAGACACTTAAACCGAAATGAAGTGTTTCGCTAAACTTACGTGGATTCAAAAGATGCTGAGGAAAGGATTATTTGTCACCTCCCGAAGGAGATAGGACTCCTTTTGTTAAACTTGCCGGAAGTTTTCCCTTCTATTTAGGCGTGGGGTGAGGACTTTTGGAGCGAAGGTTTTCCTCAAGCCTGGAGCCTCCCTCTGCTTTTGGTGAGTTCCACGTCCTCCGGCGGACCGCAGAAGAATGAATGGCCACCGCCAGCCTCCACGAAGCAGGGCGGCCCAAGCCGCTGGCTAACCGCTGCTTGAGTGGGCGGGATCGACTGGGCGGTGAGTAGCCAATCAGCGGTCGGCTCCAGGCGAACACAAATCAAAAGTGACCTAAGGTCCCAGTAGCCAATCAAGACACTACATCGAGTTTATAACGTAAATCGAGAAGTTCGGCGTTAAAAACGACTGCAGTGAACCTTCGTTATAACGCGGTCCTCTATTCGCGATTTTGCGACTTCACTGATTTTGCATCGTGTATGTGTTATGCGAGGGGGAATTTATGCTCAGAGCTTTGGGGGAGCTGAGCACCAAGAGTGTATGGCTGGATTAGTTTACTTTTTAATTTCATTTAAAGTGGTTTGGAAAAATTCAACACCAGTGGCATCACCAGACATCTCAAATCAAATGCACGGGAACAGGGGGAAAACTATTGTTACCCCCCTTCATTTTTTACACAACACTAACAGACTTTAAACAGAACTAAAAGCACACCCAGCAGCAGCTTGTATCAGATTTCATTATTTAAAACAATGGACAGCCTGCTTCCTTCTAGACGCTTGTGATTGGTCGATAATATGCATTTCATGGATTCTGTGTTGTTGACTTTGTAATTGAAATTTGTTGAGTATTCATAGTTCCTGTGTGACGTCACAACATCCCGGTATTTTCTGACCCAGCTATAATCCTGATGACATATTATTGGCACCGGGTAGCAGCGAAGAGTCAACCCGGGATAACAAAGTAAAAGTGGTCTTCTCTTGCATATTCATTGAGCGTGAGAACAATAGCACCCAATAACTATGTTAACGTGAAGAATGTCAACAACATTTCGACCCATTTTTGGAAAAAAAATGAAATTGTTCCAATTTTGCAATTCGGAGTATATATTGTTGCTCTGCTTTTTCTCTAGATGTGTCAATAATGTTGTGGTTGAATATGTACATGTATCGTATTTCTACACCAATACGGCGCACTCTCCTTAGCTTGTTTTATTTCTGTATTTATCAACACACACGGCGCACCAGCCCATCGGGCGCGAGTGCAACAATCACACAACCAAGCATACATGTGCGGATATTTAATAAAAACAACGGGAGAAAAAAATGAGTTTGGTTGTGGAATAGTATTTATCACAGAGTAAAACACTAGGATATAACAAAATTATAAAAAAAGAGAGCAAAACTGAGTATGTAAAATTGCTTAACAAATTTGCGTTATGCACTTGCATATTATCTTGCATTTTTAAGACTTTCTGAAAACTGTTGACAAAATGTTCTGCCACAACAAAAGTATTTAATTGTATAATAATATTGTACTGTAATTGTAAAAAAACATTTTTCTACTTCACTGATTTAGCTAATTCCAGGTTATTTTTGGAACACAACCCCGCAATAAACAAGAGAATGCTTTGTATGTTGTAAGTATATATTAACTAAATGCTATAGTAGATAAAATACTCCAATATTTTTTTTTATCTATTTAAAAATATTTTGGCATTCACCAAAATAAAGCGAGCTACATGATTAGTCTGTTCCTTGCCCTAGTCATATTTTACTTTTAATTATTTCGTAGCCTTGAAACATACGTCTACAGCAGGGGTGTCAAACTCATTTGAGCTCGGGGGCCACACGATAGAACAAACATTCTCTCGGGGGCCGGACTAGTAGAATAAAGAGAAAGAGAGAAGGGGACAGAGAAAGAGAGAGGGGGGGGGAGAGTGAAGGGGAAAGCGAGAGGGGAAAGTGAGAGAAAGAGAGAGCGAAAAGCGAGAGAAAGAGAGCAAAAGTGAGAGAAAGAGAGAGCAAAAGTGAGAGAAAGAGAAAAAAGCAAGAGCAAGAGAGAGAGAGCGAAACGCAAGAGAGAGCAAAAGTGAGAGAAAGAGAGAAAAAAGCAAGAGTAAGAGAGAGAGCGAAACGCAAGAAAGAGCGAATACCGAAAGAGATAAAAAAGCAAAGAGGAGCAAAAAGCGAGGGAGAGAGAGAGAAAAGCTAGAGCAAAAGACAGAGAGAAAAGTGATAGTGAAAGAGAGAAAGGGACTGAAAGCAAGAGAGTGAGAGAGAAAGCGGAAAGCAAGCGAGAGAGAGAAAGCGAAAAGCAAGAGAGAAAGAGAGAGAAGCAAAAGAAAGAAAGAGAGAAAAGCGAGAGAGACAGTGAGAGCGAGGGAGAGAGCGAGCGAGAGAGAAAAGCAAGAGAGAGTGAGAGAAATACAAGTACAGCGCTTGTTCGAGGCACCCGGCTTCGGCAACATCAAGTGTACATATTTCAACCTGCAGTTCGTTTTTCTCTTGAGCTTCCTCAGCATTTTGCGGGCCAGATTCAATCCCTTACCGGGCCTAATCTGGCCTGCGGGCCGCCTGTTTGACACCCCTGGTCTACAGTATTCAATAGCTTAGGAATGACCTATATATCACGTTGACAATATTTGTGTATTATTTCTTATTGCAGCATCCTTTGCAGCCTGGTCATCCTGGAAGGGGGGTTACCTCAGGTTTCTTCATTTTCCTCATGTTGAGGTTTTTGAGTTTTTCCTTGCCTTAATGTAGGTTTTAGATCAGGGGATGGTGTACTAATAGTTTGTAGTTTGCAATAATCTATGGTCTGTGCAGCCCTTTGAGACTCCTCATGATGAAGGGCGTCATAAATAAACATGACTTATATTTATTGTATTTTAACCATCGTGTGTCTGTGTATTAGGTGTTTCGGGTTGTCAACTGGGGATAAAGGAGGGGATTTCTACACTAGATATTTCTATACAATATTATGATAGGCTTATTGCCTGAAAAGAGCTTTACAGATAAATCTGATTACATTTCTGTAAGTAGCCAATCAGGAAAGTACAGTAGAATACTACTGTTCACAAAAGCTATTACTTAAAAATTGATCTTTCGAATTATCGTTATCAAAAAGTCCCAATTGCATATTTCTTTAAAAGCAAACGCCTCGGATGTATTATTTTCTTTCCGATTTTTTGGGCATGTCCTATTTACGATTTGTGTGTCTACATTTTAACGATTCGAAAGCATCGGCTAGAATATCGGCAAGCAGCTGAGAACTCCCTGTTGTCGTCTGGCTTTGTGTTGCAGCCATCTCAGTTTCAATCCGAGTCTTAACCTTTTTATCAGGAAGGCTAACAGCTGAGCGGATAGCTGACATTCTGAGGAGAGACAGTATTTGGTGCTGAGCTTAAGTCAATGCTTCACTATTATTTGCTGTCACGCCCCCCCTCAGAAGAAATCCTCTGAGAGATGTATATTTCTTATTAAGTCACTTAAAGTGGTCACAAATAATTGGTGGGGACAAAACAACGATTGCTCGCTACTGGTGTTAAAATGTCACCTCGGTCTTAGAAAGTTTCTTTGTCTCCCTCCCTTGACACGATGGGTTAAAGGTCGCCGGCCCCGCATTAAGGTTCAGGGGGAAGGGTTTTTTTCCCCACTCGGCGAGGTCAAACACCGAGAGGTCAAGGTTCAAAGGGTATATACGTCCAAGGAAAATTAGCTTCTCCCTCTCCAATTCCAGGGTTGCAAATGACTCCCTCAAGTGGAGCAATATGCCAAATTCCTCACCCGCAGATTGCAAATAGCGCACAGTCATTTGAATCCAAAGAATGTTTCCTAAGATGTGTTCGACTTCCCTTCGATCCATCAATGTTCAGACAAGTTTTTGTTCCAATAATGCACCATTGTTTTTCGTCAATTCTAATGCTGAGAAAGAAGAAAAATGAATGAAAAATTAAACGGTGCGTCACATTTCATTTAGACCAGGGGTCGCGAACCTGTGGCTGGCAAGCCATGGTATGTCTCTTTTCTTTGGTAAATATGGCTCGGAGATAAAATGCTACACTTGCAAATTTCCTCTGTAACAATCAAATTCTGATAAGCTCAAAATCTAGTTTGGTGCATGCATAACCGAAGAAACACTGATAATAAAAGCTATTCAGTCCACTATAAAAAGGGCACAGGGTTAACTACGGTTTACAGTGAAGGTGTCACACACAAAAAAAAGACCCATTTTGGCTGTACATCGCTAAACAAATTTTAATAAAGTGTGTTGATTGTTGAAGCACTTTATGATAAAAACCCACAGAACAAACTGCAAACATCCAAAATCGCCAGCCAAGCTCACAGAAATTTGGGTGAGCATGCCCCTCTTACACGTGCCCACTGCACTGAAGGGAAATACGTCCATAAATTTTCCATTTGCATTTTTTGGTGACATTTTTACAAAAGAACTCTGCTTGGATATTGTTTTTAAACAATTATTCACAGAAAAAATGAAGGTCAAAATGAGCCTCAACTGTGGGAGGGAGACAAGTTTAAAGTGGTATATTTGTTGATACTGGACACAGGCTCCCGGCTTTATTATTATTTCATAAACTTTATCAAACCATTTAACATCACACAGTGAAATGAGGCGTTGAAAATTTTGTTTCTGTCAGGAGAGTCGGTTTGGCGTATTTCTAAGCAGATTTGTTCAGAAACATTGCAACAATTTCAAGCATTTGCAAACACTTCACCTAAGCACTTTTCAATCCTCGAAAACACCAATAAAATGCAAGCATTTTCAATGATTTCAAGCACCTGTACGAACCCTGATCAATGCCATACGTTAACATGTCAACTGGGCTTTAAATGAAGTATGTGGACTTTCTGACGTTGTGTGGATTTTTTTTTAAATAGAAAATGTGCAGTCTGAAGGAAGATCCCATTGGATTAGAAAACTCTCTGACCAAAAGCGTCCCAGAAGTACAAATAAGTCCCAATTCCTCTTCATCTCTAGGCCCAAGGTCCCCAGGCTCCAGTGGGACCTGGATCACAACGCGGGTCCTCGTCAGGGAAGTGGACTGGGAGGGCGCTCTTCTGGTATTGCTTAAGCCGGCCCAGGAGGCGGTCGACCACAGCGGGATAGAGAGCCGACACTTCATTTCTCTCCTCGGGGTCCTTCTCCACGTCGAACAGCATCACAGGTTTTAGGGAATCGGCAAATGGAGGGAATGAAACGTTCTGGCCGGGCCGTGGAAACCAAACGTCGCAACCTGGACCGTATGGAGTGAATAAATGTGCTGTAATATTCCGCATTATAAACGCACAACCCCAAAATAGCCTTTCGTCATATATTTTTCCTAAATAAGGCTGCATGATTAACCGAAATCCAATCGATATTGCGATATGAGATAGTGTGATTGTGTAATTGCAAGACACTGTGTTTTTCTTTAAGGACTTATAGTTCCATGTTTGTGAGTGATGGAGTTTTTGGCCAACCACAACTGCACTAGCCAATAAGGGCGAAGCAAAGATTGTAAGCGGCCAGGGTTGGGTAGGGTTACTTTAACTTGATTACTTTCAATGACTTTTGGATTACTCCAATACCAAATATGCTAATAAAAGACAAAAGAAACTAAATATGAATAAAATGATGACTTACAACACGTGGTAAGCTTTCTCTCCTGGCTTTGATCTCTTTGATCTCCGGCAAAACTAACATAAAATGCGACAGAAACAAAATGAAAATAAATCCAAACAGCTTGCCAACATCATTTTTGCCGTTCCATGTGTTCCGTTACTCCCCAAGCCTGCACAAAATTTAGTTATTTTATTCCTATTTAGTTTCATTTGTCTTTTATTAGCATATTTGGTATTGGAGTAATCCAAAAGTAATTCAAAGTAATCAAGTTAAAGTAACCCTACCCAACCCTGTAAGCGGCACACTATGCCAAACATCCACGTGCAAAATAGACAGCCACCCCAGAAGAGGGCGCTGTATTCTTAAGGTTAAAGTATGTCAATATGATTAACTCTGGTGTTTTCTTCTTAATATTCCACCACTCAATGGCACTGTATCGTCCGATGCGAACGAAAACCAGTGCCAAGAGCACTGCGTAGTAGCGTGATGCTAGAAAAACATGGCAGCAATTTCTAGGAAGGGATCAACATTGGCTCGATAGTTCATGTATTTTTACCTAGTCTTCAAATGAATGTGTGTTCTTTTATCTGAATAAAAGTTTTTTTGTACCACTAGGGGGCTCTAAATATCACACACTGTTTCTTTAAAAGCAATTTTTCTATTTTTTTATATACAGCTTACATGGAATTGTGAATAAAAAAAGACATTTAATTTTTCTACTGTTGGGACCAATCTAGGACAGTCATAACATTTAAAGTTTAATAAAACTTCATTCGAGGGGATTTTTTCGTTTTTTTTTTTAACAATACAGTGGCGGGTCATGTACTCACAAACAAAAAAACTAGTCAAGAAAATGCAATTTTCTTTAAAATCGAAAATTGCAGTATTGGTCTGAAAAATGGACTATAAGGCTCATGGTATTAAAACTACAGTGTGCATTTTGTTAATGGTATATATTAGTGCAATGATTTATCAATGAGTGCCCCTGACCAAAATTGCAAAATATTTTATGCAACGGGAATCGAACTTAGGTCGAGAAAGCTGAACCCTAACCACTAGACGGCTGGTGATACAGGTTGGAGAACACAGAAAGTCGTCCCGGAATACATAGATAAACACAAAAAAGCGCAACAAAGGGGAAACAATTTTTGAGTGTAGGTGAGTACAAACTTGTGTTATAATGAGACAAGATCCAAACCATTTTCGTATGTCATCTGTGGTCGGGGGGTTAAGTGCCGGCACCCTTACCGCCGCAACCCGGGTTCAACTCCTGTTGCATACAATGTTTTGCAATTAAGGTCAGTGCCGTTTTTTTTGATTGACCAATCGTTGCGCGAATACGGTGGTGCGCTGTAAAACCTTGTGCAGTAAGGCAAACCTATAAATACTGTATGCATTTCAAATCTTAGTTGCCGTATTTTGCGATATTATAAGGCGCTCTGGCACGCTTTCAAATTTCTGGCCAATTTTGGGTCTTATGTGCGCCTTTCTTCTCAACATCACAAGGAGCTAACCTGGGTATCCCGTAAGCAGCTTCCAGTTTGAGGACCTGATGGCAGCGTGAATAGACACATTAAAGCCAGAACGAATGACCCCACCCTCGTCATCTAAAGCTCCTAGGTGCTTTGAGCCAGGACCTGCACGGACAAAAGGACATTAATAAACATTTTATTACCATTACCAAAAGAACATTTATACTCAAAATATATTGATACATGGCCCCATTCATTCTTTCCTTTACGCATATCAGTTGTCCTGGTGCGTTGCAGAAAAACAGCCCCAATACACGATGTTTCCACCCCCATGCTTAACAGTGGGTATGGATTTCTTCGGAATCTAATATTTGCATCCACAGTTGATTTCTTTCCACCAAGCATTTTACCTATTGCAGATTCAGTCTACCTAGCCCTGTGCAGGTATACAATGTTGTCTCTGGTGAGCTCTTTGGTCTTCTCCGTAGTGGTGTATGGAGTTTGATGAAGTGAGGTAGTGGACAGGTGTCTTTAAGACCAATAACGAATTAAAACAAGTGCCATTAATAAAGGTAACGAGTGGAGCCTCGTTAGACCTTATTAGACTTCGTTAGAAGAAATTAGACCTCTTTGACAGTCAGAAATCTGGCCTATCTAATTTTTCAAGTAGAAGAACCCTCACAATTCCAGCTTGACTAAATACTTGTTGCCCCACTGCATAAGTCGCATCAGAGTACGAGTCGCATCCTCGGCCAAAATATGAAAAAACGGCGACCTTTACTCGGAATGCTCTTTCCCCTGAGATCCGTTCTGCAACCTCAGTGGAAATGTTTAAATCTAGGCTTAAAACACACTTCTACTCTATAGCATATTAATAACCTATACTTTTCTTGGACAATATCTCTGTATTATTTGTGATTGCAACATCCTTTGCTGTCTGGTAATCCTGAAGGGGGATGCCACATGTGTGGTCCCTTCTCAAGGTTTTTTCATTTTCCTCATGTTGAGGTTTTTTTGAGTTTTTCCCTGCCCTCATGTTGGTCCCAGATCAGGGGATGGTGTAATAATAGTCTGAAAAAATAGTCTGTGTAATAACCTGTGAAGCCCTTTGAGACTCTTTGATTGAGGGCTGTACAAATAAAAATGACTTGACTTTATGTGTCACTGACTTACTTACACGGTGCGATGTCGACGTACATGGGGTCAATATTGTGCAGCAGCTCCAGCCTGGGCGAGGCAAATCCTTTGCTGGAATATAAACGGAGGTGTTTTAAACACACACAAACCCCATCAACCACACACAAGCGGGATGTGTAAATCCAAAACAGCGCACCCGCCCGCCATGCGCTCCCACCGCAGAGAACACGCACCGACCGCAGCGTCTGATAACACAAATAACTTTCCGCCGCCCGCTTTCGCTCTTTGCTACCAATTAAAAATCTGAGGGGCGGCGGCCAATGGGAGGCGAGCGGTCGGGAATGGCGAGGTAGCATTTTGTGGTGAGGTGACCTTCATTTTCACCCCCTCCTTTGGCCGCTTCTACATTTAGAAAACAGGAGCAGCGTCAAAGTGGGCTGTGAAGGAAAAACAAACGTGGAGGGGCTGCGGAATGTCAGGCCTGTATGATTCGGAATTCCGGGAAAAACTCCCTGCTTCGACGGGGTTCGATGACGCTTCACGGGACTACGCCATACAAACTAATGCCAGCTGCTGTTAGTCAAGAGCGAAGAGGGAATGCAATAACAATGCAATACCACGTGAGCAGGAGTTGGCGTGATTTTTAAGCAGAATTTATTTATTTTTCTTTATTTATTGCAGGGGTGTCAAGAAGATTTGAGAGAAAGAGGGAAGCAAGAGGGAGGGACTGAAAGGGAAGAACAGATAAATAAAAAGAGAATTTGAGAAAGAGAAAGAAATTAAAAAAGAGGGAAAGAGAGAGAATGAAAGAAAACAAATTAGAAAGTTGCGCAGAAAGAGAGAAAGACAGGCCGATCCTGTGTCTCAACAACGCCAGATCCATTACCCATGAAACAAATGACCTGGAAATGCAACTCGAGGGAAACCGCTACACTTTGGACGGTTTTATCTTGATCATCGCAGAGACCTGGCTAAATTTTAGGTTTACCCAATGCTAGCATGCAGCTAGCCGGTCGCTTTCTAAGTCGCTTTCTTGCCCTGAAAGCAAAAGCCCTGCAATTTAGTTGCACTTTTGTACAACGGCCATAAGGACCATTCATTCAACTGCAATTCTGTGTTAGCTATTTTGTCAGTGATATACTCTCAGTCAGTCAGGACGTCATCTCAAAGTAAGTCTCACACGAGGGGCGTTTACGAAGGTGCGACACTACTATTCCAATTTTTGTTGGGGGTTCTGGTCCCCATTAACCACAATAACTGAGGCATTACTGTATGCTTCTCCTTCCTTATAAGACCTAAATAAGTATTTTTTTTCCGGCTCCAGAAAAATGTTTTGGTCTTCTTTCAACATTTTGGGTGACCGACGCCTGGACTACGTCATTGATCAGGTCCTTCCAGACTGAGCGTCACTTACCTGATAGCGTTCCAAACGTCAAATCCGTCAAGAGGTTTGGTGGTGTTGAGACTTCCTCCCGCCAGCCCCACCAGCGTGGGCAGCCAATCGGAGACATGGATCAGTTCCCGGCTGGTCCTCCTAGGCTGCTTAAGGAGCGGGCCTGAGACAAATCCCACGCCGCGGACTCCGCCTTCCCACAGAGACCACTTCCTGCCTCGCAGTGGCCAATTGCTGCCTCCGGAAAGCGTTTGACCGCCGTTATCTGTCCAACGGGACCAAGCATGACACAGTTGAGAGAAGGGTTTCTCGACTTGTGGGTTGCAGACCTGTTTTCAGTGGATCACAGAATATTAGCAACTACATGATCTTGGTTTCCTCTATTTCGTTTTTTAAGGTTACATTGTTCATTGATCTTAAAGCCGCAATGTGTAATTTTTGACGAGTAGATGGCACTGTGTTGTTGGGAGAGAACAAGGGCCAGTGATAAACGGCACAGCGTGGGCGGCAAGATTCTACGGTGAAAAATAGATTTTGTTTTCAATTTTCTAAGCCTGTGATTTTTTATAAAAATTAACATTGGTATAATCAGAGCCTTTGCTCTGAAAATGCTGGTCTACTAGTGTTCCCAAGAGCCAAGAAGAGATCCGCAGGTTCGAGAGCTTTCTCCATTCGAGCCCCTGTGGAATGCTCTGGCCCCTGAGATTCGATCTGCAACTTCAGTGGAACTGTTTAAATGTAGGCATAAAACACACTTCTGTTCTATAGTTTATGAATGACCGAAATTTCAAGTTGACAATATCTGTGTACTGTTTGTTATTGCAACATCCATTGCAGCCTGGTCATCCTGGATGGGGGATAACCTCAAGGTTTCTTCATTTTCCTCATATTGAGGTTTTTGAATTTTTTCCTGCCTTCATGTAGGTTTTAGATCAGGGGATGGTGTCATAGTAAGCTGTAGTTTGCAATAATTTGTGGTCTGTGCAGCCCTTTGAGACTCCTTGTGATTAAGGGCGTCACGAATAAACATGACTTTACTTAATAGATTATGTATTTTGCCTAGTATTCAAATCAATGTTTTTTACGGGATTAAAGTTTTTTGTACCACTAAGCACTAAATATTACACACTATCCCTTTAAAAAACATTGTGTACCTGCATTCATATTTAGTTTATCTTGTCTTTTATTAGCGTATTTCATATTAAAGTAATACAAAAGTAATTGTAAGTAATCAATGTACATTAGTTTAATATTAACATATTGTCCTATTCTCATATTAAAATTTGCATCTTACCCTATTTTTATTTCAGTGTGTATTTTATGTAGCACTATCTAAATACTCTATATCAACGCGTTACATTGGGTATTTATGTATTATATTCCTTTATTATCGTTTTATTTTCAACACAAGGATACTGCTGGAAGTGTGAATTTCCGTACGGGGATGAATAAAGGATCTATCTACCTGTATCTATGTATCTATCTATGATGGTATTCTGATTACAGGTAATTAGTCACTGTATCGGATTACATTTTTAAAGTCATCCTCCTAACCCTGCACTGCAAACATCACAAAGAACATTTATTTAACAGTGTCTCATGAAAAAGAGCGTCTCCGGCAGTTCTGAGGTCATGGGTCCAAATCCAGTTTGCATGTTCTCACTGTTAGCGCATGTGACTCCGGTTTCCTCCCACTTTCCCAAAATATGCATGTCAGTTGAATTGGTGGCTCCATATTGTCCTTATGTGTGAATGAGAGAGTGAACTGTATGTCTCTCTTTGCTCTGCGATTGCCTGGCAACCAGTTCAGGGTGTCCCCTGCCCACTGTCTGAAGTTAACTGGGCTGGGCTCCAGGCCCCTCACGACCATAGTGAGGATAAGCGGTGCAAATAATGGATGGATGTCTCCTGAACTTTAGGATTGGGTGGCCGTCTTGCAGCCGATTTAGGAATTTCTGCTGCACTCTACTGGACAGGCATAGTACTACAACTACTTTTCGATAATACGTTTTGAATTTAATCACAAAGACAAAAAAAGAAGAGCTTTTTTTCGGGCAGAATATCAAAATTTACAAAAAATTTAATAAAAATAATTGAACAGTTTTTATGTGAATAAAATCAAATCAAATGTCATAGCTTTTCAATAACGTCTCAGTGGTATTGAAGTAGTTTGACCTATGAAGGAAAACATATTTAGCAATTCTAAAATCCATCTGTTACTATTAGAGATTAAACATGTTATAAAAATAATTAATACCATATATTATTTTACAAGAGAGGAATGAATAGAAAGTTTTTCATCACATTTCAGTAACAAAGGTACGTTTTCAATATTTCCAATCAAACTAATAATGTCCATGTAATAGGAGAGTATTTTTTTAAGATAAAATGTCATCATGAGAATAAATATTGATCTCAAAAGTGAATGTATGGTTTATTTAAAGGGACAGTGTGTAATATTTAATGCCTCCCAGTTAAAAAAAAAAACAACAATATTGATTTGAATATTAAGCAAAAACCCCTGACCTACCATACCAATATTATTTTATATTAAAAAAAATTCTAAATAGAGGAATTTGTATTTCTTTTACATAGTGGAATCCCTACCTAAGGTCGCTGCCATGTTTATCTAGCAACTTGCTGCTACGCTGAGCTCTGTGGCACTGGTTTTTGCTCGCACTAGACAATACAGTGCCATCTGGTGGTAAAATATAACACACTAGGCTTTAGTTAAAAAACATAATATGACAATAAAATACTGGCATAAAAAAAATCCTACAAATAATATTCGTTATAAAAAATAATGCCATATACTACTTAGTTTCAGAACAGATTATTTAGTACTCACCAATAACGAGTGCTGACACCATTAGTACTTTAGATATACAATGAAATGAAATGATCTGCATTTATATAGCGCTTTTTCAAGTCAATGACTTCCCAAAGCGCTTTACAGTGTGCTTCACATTTCCCAATAGCGGCCGTGCAGCCATGTAAGGCGCTAACCTGCATATTGTGGGTATTAGGGGTTCAGTGTCTTACCCAAGGACACTTCGACATGTAACAAGGAGGAGCCGGGATTCGAACTGCGATCTCTTGATCCCAAGACGAGCGCTCTACCTCCTGAGCTACAAGACTTCCACCTAACACAAATGTATATAATCAAATTAAAGAAATGTTCCTTTTTTGGAAAAAAAAAATGTACGTTCTGTATTGAACAGCCAATAACACAGCAGCCAATATCACTACCAGTTGCAAGCACTGACAAACTGATATATCAACTTGAATTAACGTTATTGTCATTGATATCAACGTAGTGAAACCTTTTATGCAACAAAATTAGACATGGCACTCCAGGGTAAACACATAAAGACTTTAAAGAGAACAAAATATAGTATCAGTCTGATACCGATACCTGGTATCGGTATATTTAGTTTGCACCTCTGTGTGCATGTGTCTACCTGTGGAGAAGACGAGCACAGTGTTGCCCCAGAGCCCAGCATGCTGCAGGGCCAGGCTGATATTTCCCACCGCTTCATCCATGGCTGCCACCATCCCGGCATAAATACGACGGTGCGGGTCCTGGATGAAGGCGTAGGGCGCCGTGTAGCGCTCCGGCACCTGCAGGGGTGCGTGCACAGCCTGCAGCGCCACATACAGGAAGAGAGGCTGAAAAAGAAGTTGTTGTTTTAAATACAGTGCCGTATTTGCCCCCTTCCTGAATTCGGTTGTTTCATTTTTATAGTTATCACTCAAAAAGATTTCAGATCATCGTACTCATTTCATTATCAGCCAGAGACAACCCAAGGAAATACAAAATGCAGTTTTAAATGTTGGTTCTATTAATGAAGAAAAAATATATCAAAACCTATCAGGTCCTATGTGAAAATGTAAATACCCCTGAACCTAATAGCGAATTGCGCCACCTTTGGCAGCGATAACAGAAATAAAATATTTACAATAATCTGCAGTGAGTCTTTCCCAACGCCATAGAGGAATTTTGGCCCACTCTTCTTTGCAAAACTGTTTCAAATCTGCCACATTGGAGGGTTTTCTAGCATGAACTGCCCGTTTAAGGTCACACCACAGCATCTCAATTGGATTTAGATCCGGATTTTGACTTGTCCACTGTATAATCTTCATTTTGTTTTGTTTTTTGAGCCATGCAGAGCTGGACTTGCTGGTCTGTGTGGGCAAAAACCGATGGCCGGGCATTTTTTTTCAGGATCCTCAGGCTAACAGCAGAATTCATTATTCCGTCAACCAGCGAAGCAGCCCAGTTAAGGTCAGTGTTCATGACTCCACCATAAGAGGTACACTGGCCAAAAATGGCCTCCATAAGATTCCCAGGTTCCCAGGTGAAAGCCACTGCTGTCACAAGATAACAGAGTCGTCTCACATTTGCAAAAAAAACATCTTGATTATGCTCAAGACTTTTCGAGAAACATCCTATTGACTGATGATTTAAAGATTCAATTTTTTGGAAGGAGTGCAGCCCGTGTGTTACATCTGGCTTAAAGATAGCACAGCATTTAAAAAAACCTGATCCCAACTGTAAAGCATGGATGTGGCGGAGTGATGGTCTGGGGTTGCTTTGCTGCCTCAGGACCAGGACAACTTGCTGTGGTTAAAAGAATGATTCATTCTTGTGTTTACCAGAAGATCCTGAAGAAGAACGTCCGGCCATCAGTTTGCGCCCTTAAACTCAAGCGGTCTTGGATCATGCAGCAGGACAACGATCCAAAACACACCAGCAAGTCCATCTTTGAATGGTTCGAAAAAACAAAATGAAGGTTTTGGAGTGGCCAAGTCAAAGTCTAAATCAAATTGAGATTCTCTGGTGTGACCTTAAAAGGGCAATTCATGCTAGAAAACCCTCTAATATAGCAGATTTGAAACGATTTTGCGAAGAGTAGTGAGCCAAAATTCCTCCACAGCGTTGTGAAAGACTCATTACCAACTATCGTAAACGTTTGATATGTGTTATCGTTGCCAAAGTTAGCTTCAAGGGGCAATTACTTTTTTACATAGGGACGGATAGGTTTGTATTTTTTTGTGCGTAAATAAATGTAATCAACATTTCAAAACTGCATTTTGTATTTCCTGAGGTCATCTCTTTGTGATCTTAAAATAGGTTTCATGATCTGAAACATTTGTGAGTGATAAATATGTAAAAAAAACACAGAAATTGGCACTGAACACTCATTTTAAAGCGAAACATACAAATATTGGTAGAAAAATGACGGGAGAGTCGAAGCTTGAGCCACCTTTTTGGGGTCATGGTGAGCAATGATCCGGATGGCTTTCTGGCTGAACAGCTCGGTGGAATATTCGCCTTTATATCCCGGGGCGGGAGCTTCATCCTCCCTCAAGTCCAAAGCACAGCGGCTCAAATTGAGAGCAGCGATGTGGCTGCAGCGTATGTGGGTGAGGTAGTCCTCGCTGCCTGTTAAATAGCCTGGATAACAGATCAAATTCTCAGTGGTGAAAGTGCACCTGAGGTCATTCAATGCCATTGAGGGTTAAAAAAATCCTTTCTGGGCTGTTGTGAACTAAATACAGTAGATACGGTGCCTCGCTACACTAAGTTTTCACTTCAGGGTATGGATTCAGATGTTCTTTCTGCCCGCTTTGCAACATTTTCCCCACTATACAACATTGACAACAAATTATTTGTTTATAAAATCAAAACATAGCAGTGTTTGGGAACCATTGATTTACATTGGGGCAGCATGGTGGAGCAGTGGTAAGTGCGTGTGCAGCACAGTTCTGAGGTCATGGGATCGAACCTCCTGTGTGGACGTGTTTGCGTGGGTTTCCTCCGGGTACTCCGGTTTCCTCCCACATTCCAAAAACATGAATGTTAGGCTAATTGACCGGACCAAATTGTCCCTAGGAGTGAATGAGCGAGTGAGATGTCTGTCCCTGTGTGCCCTGCGACTGGCTGGCAACAAGTTCAGGGTCTCCCCTGCCCACTGCCCGAAGATAGCTGGGATGGGCTCCAGCATCTCCGCGACCCTACTGAGGATAAGCGGTCCAGATAATGGATGAATGGATGGAGGACTTACATAGATATTGGACACAGGCTCTGGCATTATTATTATTTCAGATTTTATCGAATCACCAAAAGTCACACAGTGAAATAAGATGTGCTGAAGAAATTACTTTAGTCTGAAGACCGGGTTTTGCGATTTTGTTCAATTTTGTGGCGCTTTGGGTTGAAAAGGTTCCCGACCCCTACTCTAAGAGCTTCTAAGAGGATGTACCACTGTTGAACAAAGAAGTAGTATTGCAACATATGGTATGATGAAAACAAACCAAAATAGGAATGGAAGCCACGACGGGTAGGCAGACAGTCCTTCTTGTACATGCCCAGATGCCACTTGCCCACCATGTGCGTGGCGTAGCCCGCTTCGGATAAAAACTCAGGCAACAGCTTCTCATCCGGTGGCACGCAGTACGGCTGGCAAGGCCAGATGATCTGGTGCTGCATGCCTGTGTGGATCTGAAATCAATAGAGTGTGCCAGTGAAGGATCAGATCAAGTATTGTCAGATCATCAAAAATAGTGAATCCCACTTGGGTGATACGTTTTGTGAAAAATGACACAGGATTAGATGGAGGATCTTGGGCCTGAACTGTACTCGAATGGGCTTAAATTGTCAATCATTAAGTCGAGCCAGCCGGCCTTCTTTAGCGGCAAATTAAAGTTTCGGGTTTATTTCGGGTTCGGTTATCAAATCAAGTCAATCCGTCGGGTTTGGGCGGGTTCGGGTTAATATACCTGTGACTCAGGACCGATCTTACCTCTACTCAGGATTATTGTGTTGTGCGATAGACAAGATTGAATTAAGACAGAGGGGAGCAGAAAATGACAAAGCTTCTCAGCATACATTGTCCTGATTTTTTTTGTTCTAACCTTTCTCTTGTTAGGGTCCCCACTGTCACGTTTTGGATTTTATGTACATGCAAAAACCACATACATTAGTTTATTTCAGCGGTAGCTGGACTTGAAACATGAACCTCTACACTGTGGGGCTGTGCGCTAACCACCCAGCCGCCATGCCGCCCTTGGGATGTCTCTATCAACAAAATAAAATAAAAAGTAATATTGATGGTACATTATAAAATACTCCGATTGAAGTTGTTGAACTTGTGTTGTTAGGAGGGCGACACGGCAACACAGTGATTAACGCATGCGTGGCACAGTTCGTAGGTCATGGGTTCAAATCCAGCTACCAGCCTTCCTGTGCAGGGTTTGCATGTTCTCCGGTTTGCATGGGTTTCCTCCGGGCATGTCAGGTTATTTGGCTGGTCCAAGTTGTCACTAGATGTGAATGAGCAAGTGAGTTGTCTGTTCCTGTGTGCCCTGCGACTGGCTGGCAACCTGTTCTTTAAGTTTATGTATAAAAATGACCCAGTTTGAGTCTTAAGTTCAGTGGGTGAACAGTTACAGTGCCTTGTACAGTAAAACCTGATTGTCCAAAAGTAGTTTCCTGCCTCAGGACTTAACTATAGGGTGTCCCCTGCCCACTGTCCGAAGATAGCTGGGGTGGGCTCCGGCAACCCCGCAGACCTATTGAAGATAAGTGGTGCAGATAATGGAAGGATGGATGTACTGTATTGTTAGGGCTTGGAGTAATTTCGTGTAGAACCGCCACTGCCTGACCTAATGCATATCAAAAGTTTAGCCCTTTGCACTCATAAGTTAAAAAATAGCTCAGAGTTTCAAAAAGGTTTGTGTCCCCTAGAATACAGTATAGTCCGTGGGTCTTACCTGATACCGTCCAGTCATGAGTTGGTTCCTAGACGGGGTACAAAGAGGCTGAACGTAGTAGTTGTCCAGTCGAACCCCTGCAGCAGACAGTTTATCCAGGTTAGGTGTGTTGATCTCCGAGCCATGATAGCCCACGTCGTACCAGCCCAAGTCATCCGCCAAGATGAACACAATGTGCGGCTGCTTGGAGCCCAGCACGACGATGGGGACCACGAAGGTCCAGAGCAAAGCCAATAAAATATGTATTTCAGGCATGTCACCATTCGGATTTAAAATAAAACGTTTAAAGGGTGTCTAAAAATGAAGCAAGAAGCCAGTAAAGAGTCAAACCGCAGATACACGGCGGATGTGAATGTTTCGCAAAACTGAAGACCAAAAAACGGCATCTTGATGTAGAAATTGAACAGGAACTTTTCGTAAAACGATCCGCCGACTCAGCAGCCAATCAGGTGACTTGAAACGACGTGTCCAGGTCACGTGACAAATAAGGAAGCGGAAGCAGTCGAAATCAAAACAACTGTGATAAATACGATTTAGAACCCTTTATTTAAATGTACATAATGCACCCAAAGTTAAAGAAACAGACTTTACAAACTTAAATCACATTTGGCCCTCAAACAATTGTTTTAAATTACGTTTTGAAATTGTAAATGGTCTGCATTTATATAGCGCTATTCATTTCCAAAATGAATTATAATATGTGCTCATTTTGCAACAATGATACCGAAACGTGTACGTAAAGCAAAAATAAAAATGATTTGTGTAAAAAATAATAATAATAATAATTTACTAAATAAACAACACAAACAATTCTTTCAGCGGCAGCGCGTGTGCGGCTTAGTTCTGAGGTCATTAGATCGAACCTCCTGAGTGGAGTTTGCATGTTCTCCCTGTGCTTGCATGGGTTTCCTCTGGGCACTCTGGTTTCCTCCCACATTCCAAAAACATGCATGTTAGGTTAATTGGACGGTCTGATTTGTCCATAGGTGTGAATGAGCGAGTGAATCGTCTGTCTCTGTGTGCCCTGCGACTGGCTGGCAACCAGTTCAGGGTGTCCCCTGCCCACTGCCTGAAAATAGCTGGGATAGGCCCCAGCACCCCCGCGACCCTACTGAGGATAAGCGGTGCAAATAATAAATAGATGGATGGAGAGAGAGAGAGAGAGAGAGAGAGAGAGAGAGAGAGAGAGAGAGAGAGAGAGAGAGAGAGAGAGAGAGAGATGCCGTAATTTAGAGTTTGAAAATGATCAAAAAAACAATAAAACACAGGGAAAAGGAATACGTTTTCTTATGCTGTTGCTTCGGCAAATTAGAAGTTGTAATAAGGTGATTCTTCTGTTAAGCCCCATTGTGTAATATCTGACCACTAGATTGTCTAATGTGAACGAAAACCAGTGCCACAGAGCACAGTGTAGCAACAAGAATGCAGACAAACATGGCAGAGACCTGAAGTAGGAATTACATTCTTTGAAAGAAATATAAAATCAATGTTTTTTTACTGAATGAGGTAAAAGTAGGAGCCAGTAAATATAACACACTGTCCCTTTAAATATGATGTGTTGGGGTTGTTTGACTATATTTGTTGTTTTATTAATTTCTTGATGAACAGAATTTTATATAAAAAGAATCATAAATGCCCAACTGAGTCCCAAGAGCCCATTTGTTTTATTTTCTTTTATCTAACTTTTAGCAGAGCTGTTTGTTACGAAACACATTTGGTTCAAGGAAGGAAGGGTGAGGGGGACTACTGGAGAGTGATCTCATGCTTGTCCCTGTAGGATTTATTTTTTTAAATTTGTCTATTTAGCATGAAAATGGTGAAAGTAAGAAAAGGCCCACCTAAAGTAGAGTCCAAACGCCAACCCAAACCCCAAGAAAAATGAAAAAAAGAACACCCTTATTCGGGCCCGTCCCACAGATGCATGTACTTGCACGGGCATCATGAATAAGCTGACTGAGGCTGCAATAATGACACAAAGATGGCGACAGAGAGTAACAAAGCTCCAAATTCTGTAAAGCTCCGACAACAAATTCCATCTCTCAAAATATGAACGTACAGCATATTGTTTATTCCACACATGCGTAAAAAATGATTATATACAAACGTTTAATCATGTCACTTAATTAGAGGCGAGTAGCGTCATTTCTGTAATGGTACCAAACAAAATGTAAACCATAGATTAACAACATTTCGTAAGACGTTCTGGTGGAAGTACATCATAAAACCGTGTCCAAGCCACATGATACATAGCAGCCATATTCATGTCCCTATGCTTTGCTCTTGGCTTTGTTCTGCAGGCGGGTCCGAGTGGGCTCCGTGAGAACCAAAGGTTCCTGGATGACCACAGCCGGGTACTTCCTCCCAAGCAGCTCCACATCCACTTTGTGGCCCACGGAGGAAAGTCCCACGGGCAGGTAGGCAAACGCCAGGCTGTGCTTGGCGCTGTAGCTGTAGGCCCCCGATGTCGTGTTGCCCACCACCTGATTGTGTTCCCAAACAGAATTTCTTTTCAATCGGGCACAGAATGAAAAGCGTTCCTCCCTCCAATTATGCAAATCTGTTCCAAAATATTTCACTTGCAGGGGGACTCGAGAAATTTAGTCTCAAAGTTGACTGATTGACCTCATATCCCCTAGAGATGTGACGTCATTGAAGGAACACTTTCAAAATGGTGGATCCCATTAACACTAGGGATCGACCATGATGGGTTTTTTAGGGCCGATACAATATCGATTAATGGTATTAAGAGGAGGCAGATAATCGATATTTGCAGCCGATATTCATATGCTATAAAAGCTTAAAAATTGGCATAATAAATGTTTAATAATGCGAAAAAATATATATCTCATCTCATTAGCTGCACCGCTTATCCTCAGTAGGGTCGCGGGGTTGCTGGAGCCCATCCCAGCAATCATCGGGCAGTGGGCAGGGGACACCCTGAACTGGTTGCCAGCCAATCGCAGGGCACACAGGGACAGACAACTCGCTCGCTCATCCACACCTAGGGACAATTTGGACCGGCCAATCCACCTGAAATGCATGTCTTTGGAATGTGGGAGGAAACCGGAGTGCCCGGAGGAAACCCACGCATGGGGAGAACATACAAACTCCGCACAGTAAGTCCGGTAGCTGGATTTGGATATGTACATATATATATATATATATATATATATATATATATATATATATATATATATATATATATATATATATATATATATATATATATATATATTTGTTGTAAATTCAAACAAACTTAAATTGCCTTGTGAAACCTTTTACAGTAAAAAAAGAAGGAATTTCAACACAACTAACGTGAATTATCTTTCACTTAAACCAAAAACTAACAGGGCAGGAAATAAAATTTGGCTTAGCAGCAACTTATATATAGGCACATAAACTATTCACAATAACCTAAAGAAATAAAATACAATACAACCATGATTTAAATTAATGGAATTTAAACAGAGCTCGCAAATTGAAGCATGTGGGCATTTCCTTTTTAAAGCCAAGATGACAAACTAATGTTACGATAAGAGCTCATCACGTCAACTTTAGCGTGCTTTTTATCATCTCAATCACAAATAGACATGCTTGATTGATAAACTAATGTTATGATAAGAGCTAATTCAAAAGTCCCCACCTGAACTTACCTCTCCAAAACAAGTTACCTGCCCTTTTTACGCTATCTCTTAAACAGACACAAACATTTCTACGATGGTGAAGGCATGTCGGGAAAAGTTAGCTTAGCTGCCTGGTTCAGTGGCTCCGCCCCCGTTGGCTGAGCTACTCAGAGGGCACGGGGTGGGTAGCAGGAAAGAGGAGGAGTGGAGTGAAGGAGAAGGCGCAAGGGAGAGTCAACACTACATGAAACTTAATTGGCTTGTTGAATGATAAAAAAATGCTTAGGAGCTGGTGTTCCTCTGATGACGTCACAATTCAGGATGGCAAAGACAAAACAGGCTGTCTTCAAAATGCATTATCTCAGAACATAATTGAAATACACCGATGAAAAATATGTAGATTTTCTGCAAAGAAACTTGCACAATTACCTCCCATTTTGCACGTTTAAGGATTTCGGAATACCTTTAGGGTACACGGGTTACTGGAAAGCAGCTGGCATTCGCTCACCTTTCCATCGCACCACACTGTCTCGTTGCCCTCAGGGTCCACGTCGTGTGTCTCCACCGCGAGGTAGGACAACTTCCTCTTCAAGCCCTTGGATTTAATCTCTTGAAGTGCGGCTTTTCCAATGAAGTCCGCATGCTGCTCCAATGACAATGAGTTAAAAAAAAGGTTTTGTGATTCAATGTTTGGGGACAGTTAACCCCAAGGTCATCTGATCTTGGATTCCCAACAATCGTGGTTTGGAGTTCTCATCGTACCAAGGATAATCCTCAATCAAATTTTAGTTTTGGTCAAAATAAAGCCTGATATTTTAAAAAGGTATACAAACAATCAGCATAAAATGTAGAACGACAGATGGATAATTAACAAATTAGGTTATAATAAAAAAGAAAAAAACAGAAAAACGTAAAAAAAAATCTATTAAATATCAATTGAATAGACTAAAAAGTTTTTAATTGAGACTTAAAAAAAGGCACATGTTAAATTAGTGAGAATTCAGTGCAGCCATTGGAAATAAATGGCTTTTCTTGCACGTTTTGGCCTCTTTAGGACAGAGTTGAGTCTTGTTTGTACGGTGTGAACACCGAGAATAGAAGATGCAATCATCTTAAAGGGACAGTTTGTAATATATAGTGCCTCCTACTGGTACAACAAGCTGTCATTCATTAAAAAAAACAGCGATTTGAATACTAGGCAAAAATACCTGAACTATCATACCAATGTTAATTTTTATAAGAAAAAAAAATCGAGAAATTTGCCACCGTTTGTCCGGCATCTTGCTGCTACACTGTCCTTTTTGGCACTGGTTTTCGTTCGCTATAGACAATACAGTGCCAGAGTGGTGTTCAAATATTACACACTGGGGCTTTAAAGTAGCTCATTACTAGGGGAGGAATTCATCTGTGAATATCTCTTGTTATTGTGAAGATTTGTTATTTTTACTAAAAACACGCTTCAAGTACCATATATGCTAATTGACTATTAGCGTTTGAATGGGCTCCATTATTGCTTTTGAACATAAGCGCTCTGCTAGCAATTTTAAAATGAAACCGGTATGTATTTAATGTTTTTGAGTGTTTAATAGTTTAGTTTAATAGTTATCCTTAGTTCATCATTTTATACAGATTAATAACAACACTAATAACCCTACTTATCATGTATTGTGTTAGGTTTAAGCATTTCTACCTTATTAAGTTTGATGAAGTAATCCAAGCCCGCTTCCAGAGGGTTGGTGTCACAGTTCATCTGTAGGGATGAGTTAATCAGTTACCTTAATGTCTCAAATGCTTTAAACATGCATATATTAGTCCTTTGTACCTCAGCTCCCCATCCTCTGAAGCCCTTCTCCAGCCTGAGGGACGCCATGGCATAGGTCCCAAAATTGTCTATGCCTTCCGATTTTCCTGCTTCCATTATGGCCTGGTACACAGTCGCCATGTCTTTCTGAGCAATGTACAGCTCCCATCCCAGTTCACCTGAGCAGTACATGCACCAAAATGGTCAACAAAAATGCTAAATGGCGCAAGAACACCCATCCATCCATCCATTTTCTGCACCACTTATACTCAGTAGAATCACAGGGGTGCTGGAGCCCATCCCAGCTGTCTTCGGGCAGTGGGCAGGGGACACCCTGAACTGGTTGCCGGCCAGTTGCAGGGCACACAGAGAGAGACAACTCACTCGCTCATTCACACCTAGGGACAATTTGGACTGGACAATTAACCTGAAATGCATGTTTTTGGATGTCGGAGGAAACCAGAGTGCCCGGAGGAAACCCACTCAAGCAGGTGGAGAACATGCAAACTCCACACTAGAAAGTTTGATCCTACGACCTCAGAACTCTGACGCGGATGCGCTAACCACTCATCCACCATGCCGCCCGGCGTGAGAACAGTACTAACATAATGCACACAATGCACAAAGATACGACTTGAAACGGGCAACGCACCAGTGTAGGAGATCCTGATGGCTCTGAGAGTAACACCTGCCATTTGGATCGACTTGCACTGGAGAAACTTAAACGCAGAATGGCTCATATCTTCCTGAGTGAGCTTTTGAAGGACTTTACGAGACATGGGACCAGCGACGCCCAGGACGCCGATTTCGTCCGTCACGTTGGCAATGTCAACATCGTAGCTGCCGGATGCCACTTCTCCCTCGATCCACCTAAACAAAACTGTTTTCAGGGATCTCACATTGACCTGTTACTTGAAACTGATCTGAGTTGAAGCTTCCAAAAAAAGGCTTTAATTTATAGCATAGTGATCGCAGCCAAAAGCAGAGTTGTACAGACAGCTGCTGTACGCTTTGGGATTTGAACATTGTAAATAAGTTTTCTCTTAATTGCCATGGTTATTTTCCACACCCAACTAGACCTGGGGGCATCAATAACAACAAAAAAGGGCATGTACAGTCCCCTGATGATAACAGAAAAGCATTAAAACTGGACCTTGAGCTTTTTTGCATGAGGGAATATTTTACCTGAGATCATGAAGCTCTGATCCTGAGCCAGTGATTAGCAAAAACTCTCCTGGCGCCAACTGGGTGATTGTGACCTCAGCGTAGACTCTACCAGTGGGTGTCAACATGTGACTGATGTTCGTCTGGCCCACCTGGAACCACAGGAAAGTGACGTCCGGGACTCACCTGAACTTTGTAATTCATTGTTTGACGAAAGCCCTCACCTTGGGCATTGAGTTTGCAAACAAGTAGTCCAACAACTTCAGAGAATCTTTGCCTTTCACGATGAACTTGCCGAAAGGGGTCAAGTCAATCACGCCAACCTTCTCCATCACGAGCTTGCATTCCCTACCGACAGGTTCGAACCAGTTGGTGCGCCTGAAACTGGGCCTGGCGACGGATAAAAAAGAAAATCAGCATTTGTTCTATTTCCCTATGCTGCTTTTATTGTCTCCTACTTGTATTCGGTGTCATCCCCTGGCTTGTAAAACCAGTGAGGCTGTTCCCAACCGGCATGGAAACCCATGGATGCCTTGTCCTTGAGAATATCATAAATGCCACTTTTACGGTAGGTTGGTCGGCCAGCAAAGCGCTCTTCTTTGGGATAGCCCACTAGGAGAGTAAAGCATCAGACCTGTGTCATTTCATCCTATAATCTGGACTGAGAGTAATTGGAACCAAACCTAAATTCAGCCACATCTTGGCCTGCCCGAATCTTATTTCATCCAGTATTATATCCTTACCTACATTATTGAAGCCATAGGATTCTCTGGCTTTGGCACACAGTATAGGCACATCCACCCAGTTCCCGTAGCGGTTTGGGTCACATTCAATCAGGTCGTACGGAGGCTCGCCGTTTCTAATCCAGTCGCTCAGGAATTTTCCGATCCCGCCGGCGTGGATCACTCCATACCTGAGCATACGATGTTGTCAGAACGGCAATTTTCTGTTGTTCCTGTCTCTCATACCCGAAGCCGATGGCTGTCCAGTAGTTGTGGACCCCTTGATGTGGTCCAACCATGGGAAGTAAATCAGGGGTGTACGTGATGGGGCCGGACACAATATTGATGATGTCGGCTTTCTTTAGTACTGGGACCATCTCCATGGCCATTTCCACATGCTCCATGATACGGTCTAGGTCAGACTCAAACAACTCCTTGCCAAATCCTACAGTGGTACAGAATTATCAATTTCTAGAATCTTGCAACCCTAATTTGTAAATAGGGTAATAAAGGCCTCCTTTATCACATTGCAACAACAAATTGGGCCAAGAAAACCGATCAACAAGGGTCTCACCGACCTGGGGGTACACCGTCTCGAACCCAAGAGTCTTGTAGGACCATTTTCTCCATCTTTTCATAGGGCCCAAACAAAAGACCATCTCTTTCTTGACGAAGGTAGTAAGAGCCTTCCAGGTCTCTGATGACGGCTAGCTCCTTTTTCAGAGCCTTCACCTCTGGCACGGTTGCTGTTACCACGTACTGGTGGTGCACAGGGATGGTAGGATGCTCAAAACCAATTAGTTTCCCTACCTCACGGGCCCAGAATCCTGAAATGACAAACGTTGATGGGAGAAAACTATTGAAAATTGTGTCATTTTCCGAAATGAGGACATCGGAATACGGACATCTCGGAAAAATAGAAACGATGAAAGCAAGAAACACAGTACTGTATTCCCTGTTTATAGACTTAGGTCAGACTGATGCTAGCTAGAGCTTTAAAAAACGTAGTATGTGCAATGTTTTTTTTTTGTTCGCACAATTAAATTCGTTTTTTCACTTAGGGTAGGTGTATTTCCAAATTCCTTTCATCAAGCCTGATGCTTGTTGTCCTGTCATTACAAAAATATAGGTCAAAAGTACAAGGTTTATGCGGAGTTGCCATCTACACACTCAAGTAAAGTACTGATCAAATGAATTTAAGAATAAAACAGTAATACATGTGCCCCAAAATAGAAATTGCACATGTCCTCACATCAAATGTTAATTCTAGACGAGTTAATAACGCTTTATATATAGCATAGCAGTGGTCATTTGTCATATATGTTGAAACTGATCTTATTGGGTCGCCTAACATTACAGGCTCTCATTTATGAGGGCTAACTTTCATTAGAGCATTTGACATGAATTGACCTCGCAACTTTAGACTATGCGTTTTCTCATCTCATCTCATTAGCTACACCGCTTATCCTCAGTAGGGTCGCGGGGGTGCTGGAGCCCATCCCAGCAATCATCGGGCAGTGGGCAGGGGGCACCCTGAACTGGTTGCCAGCCAATCGCAGGGCACTATGCGTTTTGCTAGTTTGCAATATGTTGCAATTTACATTTATTGTCCGGCTCAGGTCAATGGTTGCTATCTAAGACCTGCTAACTCTAATTAGAATCGGGGATGGCCGGACTACCTCCCGTCTCGATTACTGTAATGCACTACTCTCCGGTCTCCTGAAGTCCAAAATCAAGAGCCTTCAGCTGGTACAAAATGCTGCAGCGAGGCTTTTGACCAAGACAAGAAAGTTTGATCACATTATCGCGGTTTTTGCTAACCTGCATTTGCTCCCTGTTAGCTTAAGATGTGATTTTAAGGTTCTGTAGGTATTATACCAAATCATGCATGGACTTGCTCCCTCATAACTTTCAGATTTAATGTCCGGGTCCGGAGCCTTCGCTCTGAAAATGCTGGTCTACTAGTGATCCCAAGAGCCAAGAAGAGATCCGCAGGTTCGAGATTGTTCTCCATTCGGGCCCCAGTGCTGTGGAATGCTCATCCCCCTGAGATTCGATCTGCAAACCTTAGTGGAGCTGTTTGAATCTAGGCTTAAAACACACTTCTATTCTATAGCATATGAATAACCTATATTTTATGTTGACAATAGCTGTGTATTATTTGTTATTGCAACATCCATTGCAGCCTGGTCATCCTAGAAGGGGGATTACCTCATGTGCGTACCCTTCTCAAAGTTTCTTCATTTTCCTCATTTTGAGGTTTTTTTTAGTTTTTCCTTGCCCTCAGGTAGGTTTTAGATCAGGGGATGTTGTAATAATAGTCTATTGTTTGCAATAATCTGTGGTCTGTGATTGAGGGCTATACAAACAAACATGCCTCGACTTCATTGTAGGGATTTGTGTACATTCTTAACCAGGCCAACATGACTGGATCAGGATCGATTGTTTTTTATAAAAAAAAAAAAATCTCATCTAATGCATAAGACCAAAACTGTCTGGAGACTGGCTGCTTCCACAAACGAAGAAGAAATGGGCACACTCCTGAATGCATGCTGCAGTTGCGTATAACGCAGTGACAAAGAGTTGACGTTTAACTTGTCTAACCTAAACTAAGAGGTCGATGACAAGAATATTACATCCACATTTAATGATTTATTCTTAGTTGACAAAAACAATCGGATCAGCAAAGGAATGGTTTTCGGCCGTGGAATCTTTATTGGTATTGGACCAGAAAAAGTAGTATTGAGCCACCACTAATTAGCATCCACTAAAAGTCATATAGGTATTTGCAAATGTTTGCTTTGGTGAGGCTACAAAACAATGTCATACTTGTTCTCCAGCTGGGCAAAAAGTGTTATAGTTCGTTTACTGTGACGTTAATTATTGGACAAGGTGTCTGCACGCATGCATACAAGTAGGTTATGGAAAATGCCTGCTAAAAAGACAAACATGCTATCAAAATCCCCTTTGAAAACCACTTGAACCCAGTTTGAGCTAGTTTTCCCTCAACTCAACCACGGATGGTCCGCTTGGGCAAAGGTCTAAGTGTTAGATAAGATTTTATTGAATCCTGGCTGAAAATGTGTCGTCCACACTGTACTGTTATTTGTTCTGTCTTGCACAATAACCTTCTCACTAGCAAGAGGTTGAATTTCCAAAATATTTCATACATTTTCAAGAAAGTGGTTTACATCTATCTCACCATATTGTAGCTTTTGAAGCTTTTTGTTTTAAAGTATAAATCCTCATTTAGGTTCTCGGTGATTGAAGCAATTTGCATTGGAACATTCAAGGTAACCGGGACTGGAGTGATGCGTACTCGTCGACCAAAATGTTCGAATGGACGAAGACTGTATCCAAACCTGTGGCGTTGACAACGCGGTTGGCTCGAATGGTTCCGTGAGGTGTCTGTACATCCCATTTGCCGTCAGCTGTAGGCGTAAGGCCAGTAACCGGGGCCGGGTTGTAGATTTGAGCACCATACATTCGGGCACCAGCCGCCAGCGCCATAGTTAGAGAGTAAGGGTCTATGTGGCCATCTCCTGGAGTATACAAGCCAGCCAAAACCTAAAAACAAGACCATAGCAGGACCAAACAAATTGGTTCACTGTTACAGAGGTTAGACATTGCTAAGGTAACTCCCGTTTTGACTTTGAGACTCTTTGTGATTAAGGGCTATGCAAATAAAAATGACTTGACTCTACCTTGTCCATGTTGAGCAGGGGGAATAGTTCCTGAACTTTCTCAGGCCCGATCATGTACTGCTCGGTTACGTGCCAGTGGGTGCGGGTCATCTGGTACCTCATCTCGTCTACACGTGCAGGCGTCGACGCGATGCGAACGCTGCCCGGCTGGTGGAATCCCACCGCCTGGTCACAGAGAAATAAAAGTCATGGAGACAACTGGACTCTTCTTGATTGTCAAACATATTTCAGCCCTAATCATTCTTCTGAATTTGGTGTCTCTGCTGGTTGTGTCCTCTAGAATGGTCACAGGCATGTATGAGCCACAATTGGCCCAAAGACTCTAACGAAGTTCATTTAAATCACTTCTAGGAGATACAACCACCACCAGAGACATAAATCGGGAGCCTTCAAAACTGAAATTTAGAAATGAAGAGGCAACGACGGTCCGATCGCCTAGAATTAGCATCTTCGTTCAGACCAACCGAGACTTGGGGGTGTTTACCTGTCCGGTCTCGGATTCCAGTTTCTCGTACAGTTTAATGCTGTCATAGTGGACTTTCTTGAGGTTGATGCCCGGATGGTAATAAGTGGTCAACCCGGCCTATAATGACAAAAGCCACAAAACAAAGGTAACTCTCCCCGAGGATTAAAAAGAGATGTCAGGTCATGGAGTTGTAAAAATGTATGCAAAATGGAACGCTAAGTACCGCATGCCAAGTCGATCCAGCGGTCAGTTCAGACTTCTCCAGCAGGACCACATCCTTCATGCCACTTTTGGCCAGATGGTAGGCCAAACTGGTGCCCACGCAACCCCCTCCAATGACCACAGTCTCTGCCGTGTCCTTCCATCGTTTACCCAATGTGAAAGATGAATCACTGACGGAAGGTGAACACCAATTGTAAAAGTCAAACTTTTTTCCTTCTATGAAATAAAAATGTAAACTAAATCAAGAACAGCGCCTCTTCTGGTTGCACTGAGATGTTTGCATGATGTTTTGAACCTTATTCGTTGTCATTTTTCTATGCACTGACACGTTTTCACTTCGGAGAGCAAATCAACTGATGTTTCTCCTCACCTTTCTCTTCTCCTGGAAGAGGAGCTGATCGTCCTCGAAGGCAAAAGGAAATCAGGGGGGCCGGCGTGGCCCCTGGAACGCAGGTGCACCTTAACCAGCTTCAGCATGCGAGTCGACATGACTCCCAGAAGGAAAAAAGGAAAGCCGGAGGCCGGGGAAATTGACGGTAAAGTTATAAACGCCCCACTGGCCCTCCAACTGGACTTTGGACCCTCCCCACGGGGTCGTCGGACATCTGAGGACGTAACTTTACCTCCCCCTCCCGCCCTCCTCCAATGTAGGTCACATATGCCACTGGAGCACTATTATTGTATTTGAACTTTTTCATAACATTTATTTTTGAAGGAAAACAAATGGAAAATGAAGGAAAAGTTAGGTGGCTTACCATATTTTCTAGTCTATAAGGCGCACCTAAAAACAAATATTTCCCAGAAATGAGAAAATGTGCCTTATAATCAGGTACACAATACCGACCTGAAATACAGTAAATAATTCTGAAATGCAAAACAATTCCATACAATGAAATGCTTCTATAATTGGTTACCATCTATGCACCACCCAAGTTAATTTAGGTGTTAAAATCGGATTTTCTTATATTTATTTTCCTATAAACTGGAATTTCTCTTTTTTTTATACCGTCCTTGTGGTTGTAGTTTCATGCACCTTATATTCAGGTGAAATAAATAGCTAACAGAGGAATATTTTGAGGGTGTGCCTTATAGTGCAGAAATTACGGTACTTTAGAGCCAGATATAGCTGATTCTTGTTTAATTGAAATATTTTAGTTTAAAATAGTTTGTACAGACTTGAGGTAAAAAAAATACAAAATGAGTAAATACACAAACATAATTGAGATTTATGACAGGATAAGTGATACAGAATCAATGATTAAATCACAAGATAAGCAGTAAAAATGAATTATAATCTATTTAAAAATGAGATTAAATCATACTTAAAGGGACAGTGTGTTATTTATTACCCCCTATTGGTAAAAAAAAAACCTTCAATTATTAAACAAACAATAATAGAATAGAATAGAATATACCTTTATTGTCATTGTTACAAAATGGGTTAACATATTGTGACAAAATTGGGCATGACACTCCAGTTTCACACATTCACAGTCAGGTAAAAAGCCAAGAAGATAAAGGAACAGAGAAGATAAGGTTATAAAACAAGGAGGATAAGGCTATAGTTATAATTTACATGATATTTACACGAGAAATGTCGGCATGTGGGATGTTACATACAGTTGGTATCGTAAGGGTTGTGCAATTTTGCATTTGGTGCAAAAGTCATCATAGTGCAAAAAAAAAAATAGTCAACATATGCATTGGTGCAAACATAGTCATCATAGTGCAGAAAAAAAAAATCAATGGTCCCCATTGTGCAAGGTGAGCAGTAAACATAGTGCAGTCAACATGTGCAAGAACATAGACGTGAGTACTATTTTACATTCGTGTGAGGTAGTGTTTTTGCAAGAGTTTTTCAGTTTTTTGTGCGGTGTCTGTTTAGGGTGGTAATGGCTGTGGGGAAGAAACTGTCTCTGAGTCTGTTTGTTTTTGCTTTGTGTGACCTGTAGCGCTTGCCGGAAGGCAGCAGGTTGAAGAGGTGGTGGTCGGGGTGAGAAAAGTCCTGATGATGTTTTTTGCTCTGCTGAGGTAGCGAGAGCAGGCAATGTCCTCCAGACTGGGCAGAGAGCAACCGACGATTTTCTGGGCTGTTTTGATGACCCTCTGTAGCATTTTCCTGTCTGCTGCTGTGCACCCAGCATACCACACCGTAATGCAGTATGTTAGAATGCTCTCCACTGTGGCTTTGTAAAAGGACACCTGCGGCTGTTGTTTTAGATTATTTTTCCTGAGCACTCTCAGGAAATGCAGTCGCTGCTGGGCCTTCCCTACCACCGCTCTGGTGTTTGCAGACCAGGAGAGGTCGTCGGAGATGTGCACACCCAGAAATTTGAAGGAGTGGACTCTCTCTACACAGTCTCCTTTTATATAATAATAGTGTTAGGAATTTAGAGAAAAATACACGAACTACCATATAAACATGCATTTTATATAGTCTGGGTTGAGAAATGTTCTTTTATTTTACCCGACCATGAGGCTCTCTTAAGGGGGAACAGACATGTTTGTCTGCCATCTTGCTTCTACGGGTACCCCAAAAAACTCAAAAAGGTTTGGGGGCTTAGCTAGTAAATTAAGGTACTATAAATATCAATAAATGAAAAAATATATATTTCCACCTGCTGGAATGCAAAAAAGTCCTGTCAATATCTAACAGAAATGTGTCAAAAAACTCCACAAGCGGAACAAAACTAGTTAATGGTCAACTCGCTCTAATTTCATGCTCAGCCAAGGACAACCCATTGAGTTTCCACAGAGACGCATTTTATCTTTGTGCTACCTGAGCTCTTTTTTTCACTTTGCATGTCTACACTGGGAGAATCAGTGCTCCGTTTACCGCCTGGTTGAAAACAACTTTGCTTTTATTATTACCTGTGTTGGGAATAACGCCGTTTTCTGGAACGGGATAATCGAACTCGTTATTTTTTCCACTGTTACGACGGCCGTTATCGGTACTGGCGACCAAAAGCGGTGCGTTACTTTGAATAAAGCGGTATTCCGCTCCGTCACTTTTTTGAAGGATATGTCGCCATTTAAAATAGCGACTACCATATAGCAAGACAGCGATTACGAATATAGTGTTTACAGAAAAGAAAGAAGAAAGAAAAGGCGGATGAGGGCTGATGCGGCAACCGACTCATGTTGTTTGCGAACGAAACGGCTTTGTGAGCCGTCTCTTGGAAGTGGGAGTCGGCTACCCACCAATCGAGAGCCAGTTCCCTTTAAAACGCTATATTTCTCATGTGATTGGTCAAAATCGATTTTTTGAAGGGATTCTGTGTCGTTGAATTTGTTGAGTATAAAAAAGGTTGAAATTTGTTGTCTATGTTATAGTTTTCTCTGTAGATTTATAAATATTTTAAATTATGTTTTCTATGTTTTTCATGCGCAGTGATGGATGGAAATACAATACAAAAACCTAGAAAAAACGTGAATAAAACCGTAGATCTTTGAAATGTGACTGTGTGTGTGTGTGTGAATGATTACTTGTGTATTAAAAATAGAAAAAACGGTTAAACAAGTTAATTTCATAGCATGGGAGTCTGAGAAATACTCAACTAAAAATAGCTAACTTTACACTCTCTCTCTCTTTTCTCTCTCTCTTTCTTTTCCACCCCTTTCCTCCCACTCTGTCTCTGTCTCTTTCACTCTCTGTGTCTCCTTTTCTCTTCCTTTGTTGCTCTTTGTCTCTTTCTCTCTCTGTGTCTTTTAACCTCTTTGCTCTAACTTCCTTTTTTCCTTCTTATTTTCTTTTCTCTTTCTCTCTTCATACCTTTTGCGCTTTCTTTTCTCCTTTCTCTCCTTCTGTCTTTCTATTTCTCTTTATGATTTCTTTCTTCCTCTCCCTTTCTTTTGCCCCTCTCTCCCGACTTTTTATCTTCTCTCTCCCTCTCTCTCTTTTTCTTTCTTTGTCCCGCCCTTTCTCCTTTTCCCTCCCTCTTTCTCTTATTTCTTTATCTCTCTTTTTCTTTCTCTGTCATGTCATGCACAGTTGTCATGGCATCCAGCTAGCCCCGCCCCTTGACACCATCTGAGACGCATTGAACTGATTGTGTGGAGTACTTAAACGCTCCTTTTGGGACTGCCCGTGGCCAGACCATTGCTTAAACTTAAGGAAAACCTGTTCATGCCTGTTTGTTCTGAGTAATGCCTAGTTTGTAATTTTGATTACCTTTGAACCTGTTTTGTTTTGTCTTCGGTCCGTTTGTGTGTTGGACAACTTTTATTTCTCAATTAAAGTGAAAGATCGGCTACGCAAATGAGTTCCGACTTCCTGCTTCCTGGTCCGTTTCCCGACATTCTCTTTAATCTACTAGTCCAATGTTTGTTCTATCGTGTGGCCCCGAGTTAAAATGAGTTTGACACCCCTGGTTTATATCATGGCAGGGACCTTAAACCATTCGTTCACGGAAATAGTTACTTTCCCTAGTAACGAGTTACTTTTACTATAGAGTAACTCAGTTACTAACTTAGTTGCTTTTTGGAAGAAGTAGTGAGTAACTATCATTAATTACTTTTTGAAAGTAATGTGTCTAACACTGTAAGAATTAAACATATTTCACTTGAATGACTATTTTTGTTTATGGTCACATTTTGTACAAAATTACAAATTCTTGTTTAAATTGTTGTTAAATTATACTGCATACGATAACTGTTCCGCCTTTGACAAACATCTAGGGGTCTTCGAAGAGGTTTTTCTTGTGGTTAACTGTTTATTAACTTTAGTGGTAAAACCATAGTCATAATGGTAATATACGCACTATGAAAAAAATGATTTTAACTTTGATATATTTATTATTTATGCAACTCTTACTCTAACTGTAGTTTTAATTCCTTGCGCCTAATATATGAAAATTATATCACAAGAGGCTATTTTTTTAGGTTCGCCTTTATAATCCAGTGCGCCTTTTAGGGCAGAAAATGTGGTCTATAAAAAGGCTGTTTTTTGGGGAGTGCGCCTTATAATCCAGTGTGCCGTATAGGACAGAACATATGGAATATAAACGTACGCGAATCCTGAAGTCAGAGTTTGAGTGGGCAAAGTGTGACAGGGGGTGGTCGAAATGTGATGAGTCTGTAAGGCTGGTTGTTCTAAAAGTGAAACTGCAACCCCCCATCCCTCTCATCCCCCATTTGGCTGGTATAAAAGATCCACAGCCGCCTGGAGTGGGCCCTTCGCCATCTCCGGGAAGACGACACACAAACATGGCACCAGCAGGGAAAAAGAAGGTACACTGTGTTCTTATTGTGTAGTTTGTGTTGCCTGTGAAGGTTTTTATTGTGAAGAACTACGACTACTGTGATTTATTTGCTCAGATATAAATGCAGTGTTCATTTTACCTCTAAAAAGTGATGAGTCCCGGGGACTCGCATGCTCAAAAATCTATGGGTCCCAACAGAGATCTATGGGTCCCCAAAATTTAGTGTTATCGAGGTTGAAATTGTAAATCGGTGACAAATACATAATAAAAATCTATATATTCATTCAGTTTTAATCATCAAATTATTAATTCATTTTCTGCATCAAATTGTTGGTAATATACCGATTAAAGGGATAACGACAAATCTGTCTTTTTTTCATTTTCTTCTTTTATGCTTCCTTTTTTTCTTAACTTCTTTATACAACATCATAATTCGTAATATAATGCATCAAAGCAAGTGAGCCGTTTGAGAGCCGGCTCTCTTGAATGAGTTGAGCCGAAAAAGCCGGTTCTCTAAAAAGAGACGGACTTTTCACCACACAACCCGAGATCGGCGTGCAGACAAAAACTCGAACCGCGAGACCAAAACAACATCTGCCGGATCTGCCTGACGAAAAGTTTGGAGTGCGGTAAATCTTTGTTTAAAAAAAAATGTAATCGGGTAATAATGACAATTTTGTGTGAAAAAAGTTGTGTCCCGGGGATGCACGTTGATTTGAGACTATGCGTCCCCAGCAAAAATGACGCAGGGACGCGGGCAAACGAGAACACTGTAAATGTGAGTATTTTTTATTTTGGTTTTCTTTAATGTCATTGATATCAAGGTTGGGAAACGTTGTATGCACCTAAATTAGACATGGCATGAATGCTAAATTCCTAAATGTTCCATATCGTCACAGACCAGGAACGGAGACGGGACCCAATAGCGTTCGTTTTACTCAGTTTTATTGAGAAGGAGAACAGGACTTGCATCCATGATCCGATGATCGTCGGTCACGTGTAGCAGGTAGCTGGAATGTGAAAGTGGCACTTCCGTGTCGAGCGAAGGTAGTTGTTGACAGCGAGAAAAACAGGTCGATGGCCGAGGCAGTGGAGCAAAACTTAAACAGGTCCAGATAAGAGGTAGGCAATGGGAATCAGACAGTGAACGGGCAGGATAGAGAGTCACAAAAGCTTGCCTAGCTGGGAGCATAGGTTCGCAGACGATCTGACGAGTTATTTCAGGAGTTTTAAAAGAGTCCAACAGCAAATCAGGGTCCGTGGCCTCAGGTGCCCCGCATCAGTAATCATGACACATATAGTTAACACATGTTTTATTTTATTTTTTATATTTACATAAATAAATGGTTTTTGAAGTTGCTAAACTTGTTAGAAGGCCAAAGAAGTAAGAAATTAGTGAAATGTTCTGTACTTGAGAATGCCCCTCCAATCGACATACCGTAAATTCCGGACTATAAGCCGCTACTTTTTCCCAAAACTTTCAACCCTGCGGCTTATTCAATGATGCGGCCAATTTATGTCATTTTTCTAACGGCCGCCAGCGGCGCTCGAGTACAAAAGGTAAGATTTAGAACGGTGGAATATATGCGTCGAGGAAGACTGCAACTTCTTAGCTTGAATAGCAGCGAGAAATCTTTCACTAAAACTGGGGCAAAGGTATCTGCGCCCATACCTGGTATCTGTAATCTCCCATCTCTAAATACAAAGATAATCCCTCTACCATCTACCACTTGTATCAAACTCAAGGCCCGTGGGCCAAATGCGGCCCGCCACATCATTTTATGTGGCCCATGATACAATACTAAGAGGAAAAACATGAGCCGCAATAACCTGCAGTTTTAAATGTGCCCACTGGATGTAGCCAAAGCAGGGCACACCCACTGTAGTTGCATTTGCTTACTATCACTAATCAACCAGAGAACATTAAGGAAACCAATTCTGAGGTTATTTTATGCAAAATCAAAGCCACAAACGCGCAGTTTAAGGCAATACGAAAAACACAACATTTCTAAAATGGTACCTGGGTGTTTTTGCAGAAGTTTAAAGTTTGAAGAAGCTTTAACTTCTTTCTGTAATAGATATGAAATATTACAGCAAAGTTACCATATTCAGACGAATATTTTCATAATAAAATAAAAATAAATAGCAAAAAGGCTTTTAAATCTTTAAATCCATGATTACATTTAGTGATTAAATGCTATTTTTGTCACATTTCAGTCTGCATGTGTTTCTCCCTGGTTAAATAAATTGTAGTGGAAATGAATTCAATTCTAGTTTTGGCTTTTTTTTAGTAATAAAATCGCACATTCCTGAATCACTGTAATTGCGAGCCTCCGAAAAGACCCCCAGCCCTCCTGCAATGACACACTTCATGATTAACTAGTCTGGCCTCCTTGCATTAGTATTTAAAGACGGATATTTTCAAAGAAATACGTTTAAATCTTAATCCAATATGTTCTTTCATAGTGGATTCATTTAATGTCCAATAATTATTCCTTTCCTTTTATGTTGTTACGGTTCTAGTCCACTAGAGGGCTGCAAGTACCAATACCTCAATATGGGCTGGTATCTGTACTCTTTCATCCCTAAATTTAATGACAGTCCATCTATCATATATCCAGTTTTTTATTATGTAATATAATTGTTTGTTTTATTTGGCAATAGTTACATTCTTGATTATTTTTTAACTATATTTACCGTCTTTTGAATGTTTTACCCCAAGAGTGAGTCATTTTTAGTGAATACATAAAATGGCTTCTTCAGGGATTCTTCTTTCAGTGCAAGTAAAATAAATTAAAAAGGTAAAAATGCACGAAAGAGTGAAAAACGTTTTAAAAAAAATATTATATATTATATATACATACATATATATATGAAAGATTTATAATAAATATGTCCATATTCACAGTAGCGGTTGTAAAGAACATTATGCGCATAGACGGTGAAGATGGGAGTTCAGGGAGATAATGGATTTCAGGAAGAAGCTGTGCCTCATTCTGTTGGTTCTTCTGGTTTCAACTCGGATGCCGTTTTTCTGGTTTTCCAGGGTATCCTGGAGCGACTCAACGCCGGCGAGGTGGTCATTGGCGATGGAGGCTTCGTTTTTGCTCTGGAGAAGCGAGGCTACGTCAAGGCGGGGCCGTGGACCCCCGAGGCCGCCGCCGAGCACCCCGAAGCGGGTATGCTGCTCCTATGGAGTCCTGTTTGAGTATTTTTTTACTCATACACCCCCAGACACTTTCTTTAAAGGTCTAGCAAACGAGTGCTGATCATTTTAGACTTTTTTCTATCATTTTCCAAAAACCCATAGAACTGTCTGGATTACAAGGCGCACCTAAAAACCCCAATTTGGCCAAACATTTGAACGTAAGCCTTATATACTGGGAAAAAAGGTGGATAAAATTGAAAATGCATTGTCACAATTACATGATACTGCACACGGTAACTATTCTGCCATTGAGAAACATATAGAGTGGCCTTCGAGTGCCTTATTATTAACATGCTAATCGTTTATTGCTATGCAAGTCCTCTTTTCTTGTTTCTTTGGACAATGATTGTCTGTAAGCAGTGTTGGGAGTAACGCCGTTATAAATAACGCCGTTACGTTTCAGTAACAGCGTTATGCAACTAATTATTTATTCCACAATTACAACGCCGTTATCGGTACTGATGGTCAAAATCGGTGCGTTACCTTGAATAAAGCAATTTTCCGCTCTCCTTCGGGTTTATCTACGGCCACATCTTTTCGGATGATTTCGCCATTCAAAATAGTGATTACCATATGGTTAAATAGCGATCACGAATGTAGTATCTATTAAAGCACCGAAAGAAAAGGCGAACGTGGGCTGATTTGCAAACTCGTGTCGTTCATAAACGAAACGTCTTAATGAGCTGGCTCTTGGGAGTGGGAGCCGGGTACCAACCAATAAAAAGCTAACTTCAAGACGCTATATTTCTATGTGATTGGTCAAAATCCATCTATTTTCAGGGATTCTGTGCCATTGACTTTGAATTTGTAGAGTATTAAAAAAAATGACGCGCCCTATATTTCCAGTGTGCCTTATGGTATATAAAAAGGCTATTTTTGGGGGTGCGCTTTATAATCCAGTGCGCTTTATAGGGCAAATAATTGGAATATATTAAATTTTTAATCCTCCTTTTGTGTTAGACTTTATGTAACACACCTTGTTTTGATTTATTTTTTAACTCTTGGTGACCTTGTTAGGCTCCCTTATCCATGGCAATATCTTTTTTTTTTTTTTTTTGATTGTGGGTCTCCCCTTAATTTCAATTCATGGTAAAACGACCCTCAAAAATGTGGAATTACGGAGAGGTTTTGTGACACATATGCAGGATAATAATTACTAATGTTTTTTTTCCATTTGAATATTATTAAAAGGACAGTATGTACTATTTAATGCCTCCTGGTGGTACAAAAAAACTAACCCTAACATTCAGTGAGAAAAAACATTGATTTGAATATTCGGCAAAAATACATGAACTATTATACTAATGTAATTTTTATATAGGTTGAGACATTTGTATTTCAGTGGAATCCCCACTTAGGTCACTGCCATGTTCGTCCGGCATCCTGCTGCCAGCTGTGCTCTGTGGCACTGGCCCTCGCTCGCATGAGACAACACAGTGCCATCTAGTGGAAAAATACTACACACTGTGGCTTTATCCATAAACATCTCAGGCTTTTGGGTGCTACCACAAGTATTTTTAAAAATGTATGGTTATATGATGGCTCATTTAGTTTTGCATATTATCAATATTGTTCTTTTTTCAATCAATACAGTTTTTTACCACAAGGAGGCACCACATAATACACAATGTCGTACAATATAATACAGGTCTCAAATATCTGAAATCTAGGAAAAACAGTAAAATTCTTCTCTGAGTTTAGGAAATGTCAATTATTCTCTTTAGAAAGTCAATGACAACAAAACAAATTTATATTGTTACTTTTTTAGTTTTTAAATATTGTATGTTTTTATACAACACTTTCAATTGCATTTTATCGAATGAAAAGACTTAAAATAGAAGTGTTAAGTTTAGACTTTAGCAGACATTAAGAAAGGAGAGAAAATTCTTCTCTGAGTTTAGGAAATGTAAATTATTCTCTTTAGAAAGTCAATGACAACAAAACAAATTTATATTGTTACTTTTTTTAGTTTTCAAATATTGTATGTTTTTATACAACACTTTCAATTGCATTTTATGGAATGAAAAGACTTAAAATAGAAGTGTTAAGTTTAGACTTTAGTAGACATTAAGAAAGGAGAGAAGACATCAATGGATTTTGAACTTGCAAGGAGAACAAGAAAGCCCAAACCTCAGATATGAAATTCCAACTGTTTCTAATGGCCCTCCCCAGACCTCTTTTTTTGTAATTTAATCTTCAAAATTACATAAAAGTTGACCAGACGATGGGGTGTGGCTATCAAAGAACAGCAACATGATTGGCCAATAGTGACAGTGATGCAAATAGTCAATGACAGTCAAAACAAAATAGTGGTCAAAATAACAAACAGAGGGCAGAAATAACAAACAACTATGTGCAATAATAATGGACAAGATAACAAACAGCCCTGGTTATCTCATTTGGAGGTGTTTGATATTAAAAACAGAATAAACAATTTACTGATTCCCACCTTTTCGTATCCCAGCACAGAAACAAAGAAATCAGTTCTATATTGGGACATGCAACAAATTACTTGCTTAAAGATGGGGTGCGTCGTTTCAGGTCCCTTTAGAAAGTTTAAAAATAAATATTTTCTCTACTAAGTTTGTGATAACACTGCACAACTGAGTTCAAAGAGCCTTTATTGTTTTCTCACTGTGCCTATCTGCTTTTATCTTACTTTTATCATTGGTCTTCCGGCCACGAAGCGCATTACGCTGGAGGAAAGAGAGGGGGCAGGGAGGGGGTGATTTCCCGCGTGTGCTCGCGGTTTTCTTTTAGTCCAGGATGAAAACGGTGAAAGTAAGAAAAGGGCTGTTGAAAATGCCAACCCAAACCCCATAAAGGGTGAAAAGGGAAGAGCTTATTCGAGCGCTTCTAAGAATTTCACATACTTGCACAAGCAACAAAAGAGGCTGCAATGCTGATTTCAGCCAGAAGGTGGCAAGCAGTGAGTAGAATATTTTCTCAAACACACCAAAAAGAAGCAAAAAAAAAAAACACTTTTTTTGAAAAGATTTGTGTTATTTTAAATCCTATATCTCGTGCTTTTCAGTGCGGCAATTGCACAGGGAGTTCCTCAGGGCTGGGTCTAACGTCATGCAGACTTTTACCTTCTACGCCAGCGACGACAAGCTTGTGAACAGGGGACACACTCAGAGCTTCACCGTAAGATACTTTTTTATCGTTGCATGATTAATATAGGGTGAGCATGCAGCCTCTAACTCACAGGTGTCAAACAGGCGGCCCACGGGCCGGATCAGGCCCGCTAGGGGATTGGATCCGGCCCGCGAGACAACGCTTAGAGAAGCGCAAGAGAAAAAGAGCTGTAGGTTGAAATAGGTCCACTTGATGTTGCCAAAGCCAGGTGCCTCTCACAAACGCTGCACTTGTATTTCTCTCTCTCTCTCTAATCTCTTTCTCTCTCTCTCTTCCTCCATTTTTCTCTCATTCTCTCTATCTCTCTCTCTTTCACTCTCTCTGTCTCTTTTTCTCTTTCTTTGTTCCTTTTTGTCTCTTTCTCTATGTCTTTTTACCTTTTTTTGCTCCCTTCATTTTTTCCTTTACTCTCTCTCCCTTACTTTCCCCTTCTGTCTTTCCCCTTTCTCTTTCTCACCTTCTCTCTTCTCTCCTCTTTTTCTCTCTTTCTATTTCTCTTTCGATTTCATTCTTTCTTTCTTTCCCCCTCTCTCACTATTTCTGTTTTTATCTCTTGTTTCTCACGCTCTCTCTCTCTCTCTCTCTCTCTTTCTCTTTTTTGTCCCACCCTCTCTACCTTTCTCTCCCTATCTTTCTCTTATTTCTTTCTCTCTTTTTTTTCTTTCTCTCTAATCTACTAAACCGGCCCCCGAGAGAATGTTTGATCTATCGTGTGGCCCCCGAGCTTAAATGAGTTTGACACCCCTGCTCTAACTATATAAAATAGTTCAGCCTGCACATGATCATCCTCTCAACTGACCCTTTAGCTCCTGTTACCGCCTTTGCCCCTTTTATATCCACAGCTGCCGGACAGCTTTTGGTGTGCGTGGCAGGCAAATTGTGTCAAATGAATCCACTCTTGCATTTTAAAGGAGGGCAGAGTTTTTCTACCGCCGCATGTTCGAATCAACATAAGGGTCGCGAGACCAGAGGGGTAAAAACAAGCGCCGGAGTGAACGCCTTATGTTTTCATTACAATAAAACAAATACAATACATATAACAGAATATTCTGGGCTTGTGAGAAGACAACATGGCTGTAATGGTTTAAAAATGACTGACGGTCATTCATATACCAGGCGAGCTATGACAAGAACAAAACGTAAGTCAGTGGAGTGGAAAATTCCCCTACTCCCAGCTTCACTCCAGTATTTTCTAAAGACTGAATACTGCAGGTGGTAGAACACATCTTAGAACAGGGGTTGGCAAACTTGAGTCGGGGGCCGCATTGGGTTAAGAAGTTTTGGCAAATGGGCCGGGCCAGGAGTGATTTGATTTTTTGGGGGTATATGCCGATACATGGCAGCACGGCGGCGCAGTGGTTAGCGCATGTGCGGCACAGTTCATGTCATGGGAACCTCCTGCGTGGGTTCAAATCCAGCTCCAGACTTTCTGTGCGGAGTTTGTATGTTCTCCCTGTGCTTGCGTGGGTTTCCTCCGGGCACTCCGGTTTCCTCCCACATTCCAAAGACATGCATTTCAGGTGGATTGGCCGGTCCAAATTGTCCCTAGGTGTGAATGGGCGAGTGAGTTGTCTGTCCCCATGTGCCCTGCGATTGGCTGGCAACCAGTTCAGGGTGTCCCCTGCCCACTGCCCGATGATTGCTGGGATGGGCTCCAGCACCCCCGCGACCCTACTGAGGATAAGCGGTGCAGCTAATGAGATGAGATGGGAGATGGGCCACATGTAGGCCATACTTCAGGTATGTAAGATTTGTTTATAAAACAATATTTAAGGGTTGTTTTCTCAATATTTTTTTTCTTTCACTAAAATGAAATCCAATGTAGCAATTAGCAACTTTACATTTATCAAAAAAATATATATCTACTACAGTTTATTTGACTCGGGGAAACACATGCAGACTGGAAAGCCAAAAACATCAAAATTAAATGATTGATGTAATGATTAAAAAGGCTTTTTGGTTTTTACGAAAATATTTACCTGAATATGGGGACACTGTTAGTGTCATGTCCTGCACGGTTGTCATGGCGCTCAGCTGGCCCCGCCCCTTGACACCGGCTGACCTGCATTTTCCTGATTACTCCTATGGGTACTTAAACGTTCCTTTTGGAACTGCCCTTTGCCAGATCATTGTTTACCCTTGTTGAAAACCTGTTCATGCCTGTTTGATACCTGTTTATTCTTGTTGTGCTTGTTGGACTTTGTTGCACTTCGGTGTAACATTCTGAGAGATAACTGCAAGTTCTGTTTAATCCCGTTAAATGCCAAGTCTGTAGCTTTGCCTGCATTTGAGCCTGCTTTGTTTTGTTTTTGGTCCGTTTGTGTGTTGGACAACTTTTCTTTCTCAATTAAAGTGACAGATCGTCTACGCAAATAAGTTCCAACTTCCTGCTTCCCGACCCGCTTCGTGACAGTTAGATTTCTTATCTATAATAGAAAGAAGCTAAAGCTTCTTTAAACTTGTACAACCAAACCCAAATTTTATTTTCTAATGTTATATTTTTTATGTATTCGCGTGTGTGACTTTTTCTAAAAGTTAAATATCATTGGCATGGGTTTCCTCAATGTTCTCTGGTTGATTAATGGTAGTGAGCCAATACAGCTATTAGTGGGAGCTTTGCGACATCCAGTGGACATATTCAAAACTGGAATTCACTGTTTGACATGATGCAGCTCATTTTGCTCTTGTGCTTCTCTCATCAATGTCTCCCAGGCCTCATAAAATGATGTATCAGGCCACTTTTGATAGACATGATATATGTAATAGCGCATTTCAATATGAGAACAACTTCCCCTCCCCGCCTGCAGGGGCAGCAAATCAACGAAGCGGCGTGCGACCTGGCCAGGCAGGTGGCCGATGAGGGCGACGCCCTGGTGGCCGGGGGCGTGTCCCAGACGCCCGCTTACCTCAGCTGCAGAAGCCAGGATGACGTCAAGGCCATTTTCAAAAAGCAGATTGACGTCTTTGTGCAGAAAAACGTCGACTTCCTGATTGCGGAGGTAATCAAACGGACTCAAAATGCAAGATCCAACCACCTCAATGAATATCGCCAAGCAACATTGAAACCAGGCATGTCAAACTCAGTTTTGGCTCTTAATTTAACCGGTATTCTCGCAGTTTCCTTTTATTCTGGGATGAAAATGGTGAAAGTTGGAAAAGGACTGTTTGAAAACAGTCCAAATGCCAACCTAAACCCCAAAAAGATGAAAAGGAGTAATTTTTTCAAGCGCATCTCATAATTTTACATACTTGCACGCCCCCCAAAAAACAAATCTGACAGAGGCTGCAATGATGATTTCAGCCAGAAGATGGCATTAGCAAGTAGAGTATTTTGAAGTTACGAACACCAGCTTCAACACTTGAATAAAGACAACTGTAGATCTGAACCAACTCACCACACTTAACAAACTCAAGTGGGAACTATAAATAAAAATATACTACCCTCAATTGTATTACTGCTTTGAAATATAAGATACAAACTAAGGTTTTAGCAGTGAACCGGGAATAGTATTAGACACAACTACCAACTACCAACTACCTACTACAACTACCTACTGAAGCTGAGAAAATACTGCACAATATTGTCTTGAAAAATGAAACCAGATCTTTCTTTATTCTGAATGATCTGTGCAAACAAATATTGTGCCGGATCTCGGTAAGCTAAACAGAGAGTCTGCCTCGGAATACCAGGTGCTTCAATTCGATCATTTGGCACACGCTCTGCTGTGACAGCACTGACTGTACAGTTGGTGAAAATGAATTTCCCTAAGGTGAAAAAAAAAAAGTGAATTATTACTGTTATCACGTATTTTCCCCTTTCTCTGATTGCACTCATGCAGTCTTGCTGCTGGTAACTCCTGAAATTTGGCCTCTTTTTAAGTTTACAAATGCATCAATTTCAGGAGTAGCAGCACGTCTAATAATTCAGACGTTTGTCCATTAGCCTTGAGTGCTTCCTTGTTTTATTATTGTTCATCACAGAGAAAACCTGTTCACAAAGATAAGTAAAGTAATCCTTCGTTTTCACTGAGGTTTCGTAACAAAAACGTGTGAAACCCGCAAAGTAGAAACTTTCATTCATTTATTCAATTATGTATGCATACATTTTTTCAATTATATTATGTATTACTCAAGAACAAACCCAATTTACAAGCTTATGTTATTGTATTTTACTTTATAAACGTTTT